>NW_005434622.1:0-78634 GCF_000315625.1 Guillardia theta CCMP2712
CCCTAAACCCTAAACCCTAAACCCTAAACCCTAAACCCTAACCCTAAACCCTAAACCCTAAACCCTAAACCCTAAACCCTAAACCCTAAACCCTAAACCCTAAACCCTAAACCCTAAAACCCTAAACCCTAAAACCCTAAACCCTAAACCCTAAACCCTAAACCCTCGGGACTCCTCGCACAATCTCACAACAACGGCCCTGCCCCTTCTCTTGGTTGCCCGCCTTGTGTTCGAGGCCGTACAGTGCGTCGTCGTCCTAGCAAATGGCGACCGGGGCCGGCCGACCGCGCACTCCGACAGGCTCCAGTTACAACAACTCGAGACGCTCGTCCACCTAAGGCTACCAAGCGAAAGGATACGACGAAAGCTCAATCTAACTCTTCCAAAGACGCGAGCAAGCTCCTGTCTGCCTCCGCCATGTTCACCATGTTGATTTAAAAATTGATCGGGCTCTCCTTCAACACATGCATGTCAACGAAACCGACATCTACTTCGACCTCTCCGTCCTCCCTGACACCAACCCTCTCCTCCTCCTCCTCCTCCTATTCTCACCCCTCCCCCATCCCCAACAAGGACAAGTCTCTAAATTCTCTTCCCATCCATCCCCGACAAGGACAAGTCTCTAAATTCTCTTCCCATCCCGGTACGTGCCCACTCCTCTCACCTCATCGGACCCATCCCTGAACACCTGCTCACTTCCCCGTCAGATTGAGTCGGCACCTCCCTATTCAGCCAAGACATGTTCCCTACCCTCACATTCTGCACAAAGAAGCAGATCCTGCACCCCAAGCTCTCACTCCCTCTCCTCAACAAGCATAGGACTGTAACAAAACATTCCTTACCCCGTTGACGAATGCACATAGAAAACTTTGAAGCAAAACAAATCCTCTATCACGTTGTTGACTACATACCCGTACGTCTTAGTGTCTGCGGCACCATCGTCACCTCGCCACCTCCCGGATTCCCATGCTCTGTCTCATTCCGTTGTCGCTCAGCTCCGTCTCGCTACCGTCAAGAACCAATTTCATCACTCGCTTCCAGTTCGACTTGAAGCCCCCGACAAGCTTTCCGACAGGGATCTCAGTTACTTCAACCTGCACATCGCCCTCCCTCTACTTGTGGGAGCCGCATCCGGACGAAATAATTCCCTTGTACGGTCTGGTCCTGACATCTACACCCAGCGACAGATGTGTATCTGTAAGCCTTGACATGTAATCTGTAAAGGCTCGCCCTGGCGCACTAAGAATCAGCTGCTCAACATCTTCTCACACTCTACTTGCTCCTTCCCATCCCAACGGGAGTACACCATACATTGTTTTTGTATCTCTGTCTCTCGATCACTCTGTCTCTCTATCTACCTCTCTCTTTTCTCTGCCGGTCAGTCTTCTGTCTCTCCCTTACCTAGGCTTTGAATGCTTTCTCGCATCCGCTCCATGATGCTCCGAGACGCATGGTCCGTCGACAACACTTTCAGTGCTTCCGAGATCCAGCAAGTCCAGGAGCTTCTTTGTTTCCTCGCGGGTGACGAAAGCATTCTGCTTAACTCTGATTTTCTTCTTGTGAAGGTCCCTTCCTATCCACCGCTCCATAGCAACGCTGTTTTATGCTATCTGCTGCTCATACCTAAAGAGAACTTCAGGTCTGCTACTGAATCGTCGGAACAGTTGGAACGTTTCAGTGCCCGTATGCATTAAATCATGCAGGTGTCTTCCTGTACCCTTCACTTTGCCTTTTCGACATTTCATTTCTTCCTGATCACGTCATTGTGTTTGTTAATCTTCTGCCAATTTGCCTGCCTGCCGCCTGTAAATCACCCACTTCCCTTTCATTCCCTCCTTCCCTCCTTGCCTCCTACACGTCAAAAACTGAAAGAAAAGCAAACCTTTTGTTGTACAAGTTTTTACAAGTGTCCTCATTGTCCTCGTACTGATTTTTAACTTAACTTTGAGTAAAGTCCTCGTACTGATCTCAGTCGGCACTGGCTCCCGCCGGAGTCCCGGGCCGGGCCGCAACCGTCATCCGGCGGCGTACCGGTGACCGCCTCGCCGCCACCCGGTCCGGGCCGCCACCTCAGGGGAGTATCACTTAACTTTGAGTAAAGAATCTGAGCTCAGCCCCCCGGCTGCCGGTTTCACCGGGCCGATTGTTTTACTGTGCGCAACCTGATGAGACTCGACCAAGATTTAAAGGGTTTGTCGGAATCCTGTTGGATATACTGCATAACAAGTTCAAAGCGGGAGGGGAGCGATGAACTTCGAAACAAAGATAGCAAACCCAACTTGTACGCTCGACAAGAGTCCCAACCGAAAGACATACATTTCTGAGAAACTGATAGCCGCTCGAATGGTCGCCTTCGTCATTGTTTGTACTTTGAGCTGTGAGTCTCAAGGTACTGACTGCGACAAGATTTTAACTTGCTATTTGACTCCTTGACCAATCGTGTATCAGCATCGTCTGCTTCAAACACCATCCCAGTAAATTCTAGCGAAGTTGCATCACTGACTTGTGATATCCGACAGGTATTCCAATGATTTTTCTGTACATGTTTCAATCTTGTTTTTGTAGGTGAGCACTCCTTGGAAGGGAGAAAACGTCAAGGCAATGCTCTGTTTTATTAAGCAAAAACAAGCTGATCTATAAATCTTGCAGGACTTGTGGGCGGAGTATCACAATATTTTTCGTTTTGGGAACAGAAATGCAGCATCACACCTGTGGGCCACTTTCTTGCTTGAGAGGAGTTCGCAAGTAACCTGAACTGAGTCTCTTTGATCTCTTTGACAATAACATTACAATGCAGATGACACCGCAACAGCTAGAGTATATGTTCAGCGGCTTCTGTGCTGTGAGTGGGTCGCCCGTCAGACCAAACGATTATAATCGATACTTGTTGAATCTTGGAACGGTCCTTGGGGGATCAAGGATTGGATACATGCACTATTGCTGCTGGCCTTGTGTTTGTGACACGCAAGATTTCATTCGAGTTGATACCAAAATGTGATAACTAAGGAAGGGATTCGACAGTATCACTTTGCTGTGATAGGAAATCCATGTGATCATCCTGAGAAGCTGAACGAACCATTTGTACAACCTTTCGGGTATCGCGAAACAACTTTATCTTTTGAAGCAAGAGAGGTTCGTTGTCAGGATGGCAAACTCATAGGAGCCACTTTGAGTGATCATGGTTACCCCATTATCTCTATGTTCTTTAACCTTTCAGAGCAAAATCCTACTGGAATGGGCCAAGAACACAACGCAAGTGGAACTCATGCTCTTGCAAGGACGGTTCAAAGCCAGAGTCGAACAGATGTGCCTCAGCCTGGGAGAATCTTACAGGTGTCAGGCGTGCATGTACAGGACGAGTATGAGTGGAAAGATTACTGCTCTCAACGAGCTGCGGCGGGGTTTAACTCGGGAATGGGAGAGATTTTTCGAAAAGTCGCAGCCATATCTCCAATCCGTGCACAACAGAAACAAGTCAATGAAATTTCATCATTGATCAGGTGAACAGAATAATTAATGACATGAGCCTGTGGGATGGATGTATCATTCGCCAATCTGATACTGGCTGTCTAATACAGAGCTGTGCTTTCAGAAGCAAGGTTGACATTTATCTCCAGCTCCTCTTTAAACGAGAGGCAGGCACCTCGTCGTCCTACAACATGTTACACTGAAAGAAATGGTCTTCGGGAAGTACCTGTAGCCCTGAGTTTATCCCCAACGGATCCACGTTGCCAGATAGTTTCCCCTGTGTCGTTTAGATTTGTTAAATGGCATCAAGATCGAACTCCGTCTGTACCAAGAGAAATACTTGTTCTGCCTTGTTTGATGTACTGCTGGAGTTTCCCTGTTTTTTCTCGAGAGGAGAAAATCTGTGCATGTATCAAAAGCTAGCAACAACTTCCATGTTTATGCAGCATGCACCTGTCATGAGGTGGAATTTGTGGGGTATTGGAAGGATGCCACTGGTTTTTGAGTCTGTGAATCGGTGAGCTTGGATCCGCCCGAAGGGTCGATGCATACTCATTAAAGGGAACGAGCGATCTTCTGAATGGCCCTAAACTTGCGGAATCACTTACAAAACGAGAGCTGAATGAAGTGTCAGGCGAGCTATCAAGTCGCGATGTCGTAGCTTTAGGAAACATCACCTATGCGAATAAGACTTGTCTCCTGTGCCTCCAGCAAAAATCTGAAGTGGGATCGGAGCTTGGCCAACATTTTCAACTTTTGTTATCCTGTCTGAGAAATCTCTGTTCCCTTCGGTCATACCAACTGTGATAGGATTGGTCAGGATGAATACATCACAATTTGCTTCTGCGCAAAATACCTATGTAATTATCGCCGAGGTTGCTCATATCCTTATGAGGGAACCGGACTGGGGTTATCAGATATCTGTTGTTTTGATTGGCGGTATGGTCGAGGCCGGTGTCATACCTGTAGTGTTTTAAATTGAAGAAGAATAATGCACCAACCATGCTGACATGTATGGATAGTGTTGTCGTAGAGCCTTCCAATACTCCTTCAACTTCGTTTCATAATCGCTTAAAATCTTTTCGCACTTCTTGCTCCTGCTGCCAATCAGGCTCACGTGAACAAGAGGCGCATTATTCCTTTTGTTCACATAGCATTCCAAAGGCTGATGGTTCAAAACAGGTTTTGCGATGCAGCTTCCTGATTGTTTTCACATCAAACATCACAACAAACAGTGATGTCATCCTACCGCCAACCCAAGCTTTGGGAGGGTAGCATTCGTTCATAATCGCTTCTGAATCTCGAGCTTCCTGCGAATTTGAAGAATTGGAAGATGCATTCAAAGCTAATATCATCTGTAAATCAAAAACGTCACTCAGTCATCCATCCCTGATCTCTACTGAAACAACCTGAGGTGCTTGCTCTAATTGCCTCAACGCATTCATATATTTTTGTTGTGATCTGATGAACATCCGCGTTTCTTTGCTCAAAAACTTATGCAGTTTCTGGTGGTACTTTTGGTATGAACCTTTCACTGCTGGAGAAGTGATCCCAAGTCGCCGAAAAGACAAGTCTTCTAGTTTTTCTTCATCCATTCTGAGCTTTTTATCCCAGTCAACCACGCCGGGACGAGATCGCTCTTGCAGCACATCTCGCCTCGATCCTGATGATGCAAGAATGGAGAGGACCGTAAGAGCGGCAAGCAGCCATACTAGTCCGGCGTACAGTACCGCCTTCATGAAGAGCCAGTAGAGCGATCGTGCACTCCACCCCTCTCTTTGACTACTTTCTACCCCACCCTTTCGGTTGCTACTGCTACTAGTTATGAGTCTGGTTGTTAGTCGTCTGTTGAGGCGGACTTGTTGGATGCCACCGCTGTGACAACCATTGAGAACATAAGATTTTGAAAGGAGGGACAGAACGTCTCATCTTTTACGTCGTTCATAATAACAAGAAAACATGCTGTACATGTGCGTAGGTGTATATCTTTTGCTGAAAAGACGGCAATTACGAAGGCTTTAACCTGGTCTCAAATGTGCCAGGATCTTGATACTCTCTCAAAAGATACCTACCAATACACAACGTTCAGAAACATACAGAAATGCAGCAATGTCGAAACCTTTCTGAGCTTTTCTCTTGTGACTTGAAAACCATATCCAGGCGGAACTTGAAATCCCGTTCACTGTAATAGCAAGGCAATTTCGAAGCTGCTTACCTTCGCTCTGGCTCGCGAGCTTGTGACAGACTGGGACTGCTCTGAGTCAGGCTAAGCAGGTACAAGTCATGCCTGAAGCCAGATTGAAAGAAAAATAAACCTCAACACTGTCTGGTCGACTTGGTAAATCGCTTCGCAATACAGAAGGATTTTTTGACAAAGCCTTTGATCGACCAGAAGGACCCCTTGTTCCCGAATGATGAGATTCAGTTAGACTATTATTCTCTCTCGAAGATCCATAAGAACCGACGACAACGTCCTCATCAGTCAGATAAGAAATATTTGAAGTTGGTAATGGTGATGACCGTGCACTTAGTGAAAGATTTTCATGCAAAGGGGCTGCATGAAATTGTTGAGGTCTGGCGTCAGCTTGTGAAGATGATAAATCAGGATTCAAGTCTGGTTCACCAAATCGACCTCGATGTCTTGCTCTCGAGATCAGATTGGATGAGACCGAGCTCCGCGCAGAGGTAGAGGACTGCGAACTGCTAGGGCTTGACGCTCTTGAAGAAGAATCTCTGTGGACGTAAGCATCTCTGCTGCTTCGTGGTGCGAGACTCATCGTGACTCCAGAATCATTTTCAAGCATTTCAGAATCCGTCGCAACTCTGATATCCTGAAACAAAGTAAATGCCAAGCGTGGCATGAAATCAAAGCACAAAGAAAGATACTCACTTCTTTGAGAGTAGCCGTGTAGAAAGGAGCCTTGCTGCCTACGGCGCTGGAAGGTGAAATACATTTTTCATTCAGTGTCCCTCGTGAATTTTGCTCATTTTCTTCACTGATTGGCTTCAAAGCTGCTTTGCTGAGCTCAGAAGATAAGTAATCTCTTGAAAGAATCTCCAATGAAAGCAATTTGCAACCTGCTCAAACAACTTTATTTCAAGAAAATCGAATGAAGGAAACCTTACCAGATTCTGGAAAGCGGTATGCATTTTCAATGTACAAGTCAGAAGATAGCAGGCCAACAAAATCCATCATCAGAGTCTGTGGAGGACAGGAAAAGACTTCTCGCATAGTTTGACCAGAAATTACTTTGATCAGTATATCATCCAACGGTAGAAAGACAACTCTCGCAGCGGTAGACCGGGTGTCTTCTGCTGCAAAGACTTCAGGTATTTCAATTTGCGCTTCAGAACAATGCAGAACACGAGCAATGTCTCGTCTGAGGGACCGCCTGAAGGAAGTTTTTTTATGAGCACGATTCAATCTTGAAAAACGATGGTCGAGTACTAATTGAAGAACAGCGATATTGATCTCATCTTCTTCGGCATGTTCAGCATTGTGAGATCTGTTATTTCTTCCTCTTGAGTTTTCCTTGCTGTCTTCTTCTGGAATCAAACCTTGGGCAATTTGTGCTTTCTTCTCAATATCCATGAGTCTATTCTCAAACTCTTCGACTTGGCCAGGATCTGGAGGCGAAATAAAAATGTTTGCAAGCTGATAAGCAAGATCTTCGAATTGTTCCATTGTGATATACTGTTTTTGAGTAAGATCTTTAATCTTATTGGAGAGAATCCGATGCATAGAACTTTTCCCATTCGCGTTTCTATCAAAATCAATCAGGGTAAGAGAAAACAAAACGTAACTACCTTTTCCATTTCTTCTGAATCACCTGAAACGTTGGCAGAGACATGAATTCAGATACCATCTTCTTTCTACATTCTCGCCTTTCACGAGTTCTCTCATAAGCACAGCGGTAACCAAATTCATCAAGATAAACGAAGCCACTGCAACGAAGAAGGGAAAGAATATAAGACTAGCTATATTTCCGCACGTTTCTAGGCATGGAGTGCTTTCGCACACGAGCAGTCCATCATCCTGTAGCTTCTTGAGTTCATCATAAGTCTGGCACTGGGGTAAAGCGTTGCGCGCTGCTTGAAGATACTCTTGCTTCAAAGTATAGACACTTGTTTGCTTGTAAGACTGCAACGCCCTCACAGCTTCGTCAAGGGCATTTGGGTTCCGTGCAGAGGTGATCCTCAGGTTGTACTTCCACATGACATCGGACCACATATCTCTCGTGCTCAGTTCAAACAGTTGTATCATACCAAGTCCCAAATTCTGGAAGTTGGAAACGGATGATAGGAGTGAATCAGATGCCAGAAGATCACATCGATGAACAACATCATTAGTCCGATATGCGTCTGTGCACATGTGAGAGAAGAATGCTACTCCCACGACTCCACAGGAATAGAAGACAAGCACAAGCAGAAGAAGTAGGTTAACAATCAAAATGACAGATCGTTTCAGCACGTCCAGAATTACTGTCAATCCTTTGGCAGATCGTAAAATTCTTAGAGTTCTGAGAGTTCTGAAAAGTCGGAAGACCCTTACAACTCGAAGCATCCTTGGATTTACCGTTGTACCACTCGAAAACTGAGATTCGAAAGCAAACGAAGCAAACGATACAAGAACAACAAACATGTCGAAAGAATTCATAAAGTTCGTGAAATACTGTCGAGGATAAACTGAAATGAGGGCAACAAATGCCTCAATCCCAAATGTAAACATAAAGAACATGTTGAAACCAGTCTGAATATTAACAGAGTATGCTGAATCATGAAAACTTTCGAACGACATGATAACTATGTTTCCGACAATGCAAAGAAGTAAAAACTTCTCAAATGGCATAGACGTGTAGATCGAATAAAGTCGACTTCTCACAAAACTGGAAGGAGGATCAAACACGTATGGAAGTGCCGCCCGGCTTGGTTTCCTTGGAGGTGGTTGAAGTGACTCCATGGCAACAGAAGCAACCGAGAATGCTTGCACAAAGACGCCGATGCTGGCAGAGATCAGAAAGAACCCTCCAATCACAATGACAAAGATGTAGTATACAGCAAACCATGATATGTTGTCTTTGCGAGGCCCTGTTGTTGGCCCCGTGGAGTCTATTCCCTGGCGCATCAGGACAGGCCAATTATCTTGAGAAGCCAACACATAAACGTAAATCAGACCATCCCCAATCCAGTCAAAGTTCAAAGAGTCTTTTTGCCAAACTCTAGATGCGCCTCCAGGATCTGTTCCGTTGCAAGCTTCCTTGGTCCAGATCATCGGGTCACTGCAGAAGTGCATATTCCCACTTAAAACTTGCATGCCAAGGATTGCAATCACAAGAAACACAGCTACTGAAACGAGAGCTGCGCTGATAATGGGCTTCCATGCCCCTGCTAGAGTTGACAGCAGAATGCGAAGACCGGTAGTCTGTGCGAGGATTCTTAAAGGCCTCAGCGCCCTCAAGCCTTTGACGATTCGAATAATGCGAATTGCAGCCACAGCCGAAGAAGTAAGTATGATGAGTTGCATCAAGATTTCAGTGATTCCTCCCAGCACAACAATCATATCCACACGGTTCCATGGATTTCTTGAATACTTTTTCAGTCCATACCAGAGAACTTTGAAAGATGCTTCAAAAACGAAAAAGAGAGTTACAGAAATGTGCAGCCAGGTCGTGATGGTTTCTTCCAAATTGGATCGAAACGGACGTTCAGTAGCAAGAGCCATGCAGTCAATGAGAATAAGAGTCACAATGAATTTTTCAGTGAGAGGATTGTTGACGACATTCCCTGCAAATGTGCGAATAGGATTGTTCCATGTTATGCATCCACAGACCGAGTAAGGAACATCATCTTGTGAGTGGTTTTCAAGTGAAGATTGTAGACCTGTCCGCATCATCTTTGCAAGGTTTTCTCCATCTCGTGCCATCGCAACCGAGGTGTTGCCACGAGATATGAGTTTCAGACTCTGATATCCCGAAAGGAACCGCACGTTGACTTCTCTATGTTCCATACAGTCGAGTTTGTTCGGACACTGAGTTCTCCTACCAACCACTCCTTGACATCTTGTTGAACCATCAGGATGAAGCAGTTGCATCGCAATGTCAGAATGAAAGGGATCTCCGACGTTCTTGCGCGCTTGTTCTGCAATGGTTAGGTCTGCACCCTCCAAGATTAATTGCATATTGTCATTCATTTGTTCTTCCGTCATTGCAAGATTGGACTCCATCCCACGAATCATTTGCTTCTCTTCCGTTGCTTCAACTCGCTCCCAGAACTTGAAGAGATATTCTACAGCAATGAAAAACGAGCTTGTGTTAGTATTTTTGACATTGACAATCAGAGCAGGTAGGACTCGAGAAGACTGAGCTTTGCTTTTCAGAATCTTTCCCAGCTTGTTTCGCTTGCGTGAAAGCACTCGTACAGTTCGTAGGTCAAGAATGATTCGCTGGATGTCTGTGGCTGTAGGTAGTGGCTCGTTCCCAAGAAATTGAAAGTTCATCGAACCCAGCAAAAGCTTTGCAGCATCTCGGACAGCCATTGGTATTTGAACATAATCGTAGTCGTATACAATCTCCGAACCTGCTGAAATTGTCTTCACATTAAATGTTGCAACTTTCTTTTCACGAAATTGAAGTAAACTCCACATGGAGACCCCTCCTAACATGCAATTAGGTCCGGGAAAGTTGCAAAGATGTTTTGATAAAGCCTTGATGACATTTTTTTCGAGAATACGACTAGATTTGAATCGCTGCATTGCCAGTTCCCTGTTATCTCGCTCAATGATTGCCAGTTGGCCCTTATTATCTCCAAAACCAACAATTACAATTCCCAGGAAAACGTTCATAAGAACATAGTTTCCAACGAAAATCAAGGCATAAAAGTATAAAGCTGATGGCCCTCCATTGATCGAACAGGCAGAGTACATGATGTTCTGCCAGTTTGTTTGTGTCAAGATCTGGAATACAGTCAATAATGCAGACTGAAACGTATCAAAATTTTCGCGAGGAATAGCAAAAGAGATTGCAGCAGAATTATCCCACGGAAGAACAGTGAATACGTCATCATTCCTAATGCCCGCCCAAACTTCTTCCGTCTCGTATCCGAATGTTGTGAAGCTGCTAACTATTCGCACTCTATACGGCAGTCTCGGATGTTGTGCTCTATCTATACTCTGAACAATCCCTGGCCTTCCAGGCAATAGAGATGGCAAATCATCACCTGGAATGTCAACGTAGACCCATTCTCCAAGCTCAATATCCTGCCATGTTGGGCGATACCACATCTTTGCCCCAAACAAGTTCATCCCGAGGATAGTGTAGATGAAGAGGAACAACATGATCAAAACTACCATTGTTGCAACAGGTCGCAGCATCTCAGCAATTCTTCCCACTTGTCTTTGAAATTGGGGAAACTTTCGTAGAAATTTGACAAGACGAACAAGACGGAAGGCACGGAGAACACTGAGGGTTGTGCTTGAAGCGTTACAAACACTTCCGTCTTGGTTCTGAAGATAGCAAAAGATGAGACTAAGACCTGTCGGAAATTCGTACGCTCCAATGCATACGATGAATCCATCAAAGAGATTTTGTGGAACTTTGATATAACCAAATATGCCAAGTCCAGCGATCTTGATTGCCATTTCAATCACGTAAGTGCAAAGAAATAAAACATTGAGCCCTTCAAGAGAAGCTCGGAATAGCCAGTAACTCCTCGTCTTTCCACTGGATACCCACAAATTTCCTATAGGACTGTCAAGCTCATGATAGAAACCCAAACAAGAGATGTTGATAACAATAATGACGGACATGATGTCCGAAAGAGTGTCAGAAATTGCAGTCCGTCTTAGGCGCTCGCGAAACGGTACATATTCTTTCTGCCTGCCACTGTATGGCTCAAGAACTGATTTCGCTTTTTCCCAAAATTCGTCTTCATCCTTTTCCTGCCGGATTAGCTCTTTCTGATATTGTTCTTCTTCGAACATTTGTGGAAGCAAATCTCGAACCAGCGGAATCACATGATCAACCTCTTCAGTGATTGTCCTGTTTTCTTGGCTTCCTGCTCGAGGTGTTGATGCAATGCGTCTGGTCTTGGTCCGTCTGATTGTCAATGTCACACGACTTCCTCTCCTGCCAACCATGAGCTGATAGACTGCGTGCAAATCCAGAGGGACGATGTCTGTGTTGTCGATTTGAATGATGCTATCTCCTTTCATTATCTCCCGTTTTTCATAGCTGTTCCTCCCAGCTTCAAGCTCATCACGACAGCTGGTTCTCCGATCTCCTTCAAAATTGATAATCCCACCCCTGCAGTAGTTTGTTTCAAAAGCTGTTGCTTCGATGGCCTGATTTGATCCCAGGTAAAGAAGAATTTTTGAATTTGCCTGGCACGAAATGTTCTGAACTCATCCAATTTTTCAATTCGAGAAACCAAGCTTGCTTCAACCCATTGCTCGTACATTCTGCTGGCAAATCGTTTGGTCATTACTTTAATCACATCCCTGCCAAGATGTCGTTTGTTTTGTATCTGCATTTCACGAAGGCGATTAGCAATTATAGCGAGAAACATTTTCAAGGAGAGTAGTGGGCCGACTAGCACCAGGGCAAGGAAGAAGAAGAAGACAAACCCCGAAGAGGTTTCAGAGACAGATCGCATGATGGATACCCAGCCTTCCAATGTCATCATTTGAGCAATCGATAGTAACGCATAGAGAACATTGTCAAAGTTAATTATGCCTGCATAAGGGCCTTGCGCTAACATCAGACATTGGTACCCTGTAGGGCATACCCTTGTACCCCACTGAACTGTGTCTGAACAACTGATTGGGGGGACATGGATTTCTCCGCTGTTTACCCCATAGCAACTTTGCCTCAACACACCTTGAAAAACCTGTACTCCCACAATGGCAAAGATGAAGAAGATGAACGTGCAGAGGAACAAGACTGTGTTCAAGGTTGGAACGACTTGTAGAAGGAAAGAGACCAGAAGTTTCAATTGCGGCACCTTATTGATAGCTCGCAGTGGCCTCAACATTCTGGAAGCTCTTAGAACCGCCATGCTCCTCAGCCAGCTTATGCTCAAGAAATCTTGCATCAAACCCAAGACAACAATTACAAGATCCATCCATCCCCATCCGTCAGACAGGAAACTTGTTGGGCCTAGAAGGAGTCCTTGAGCAACGATCTTGATGAGGCATTCAAACCCGAAACAGATGGAAAGAATTTGATTGATTGCTCTCAAAACATTTCGACGAGCAGAGATCGGACGATAGTCTGTTGTGTCATGGGGGTCGAAGCAAGCAAGTATGACTGCATTGATTAAGATCAGAATCAACATCACTTGCTCTAGTCCATGCTGCAGAATGTAGATAGAGGCATATCGCAATGGATGTGAGATTGAGAAGAGAAAAAGCGACTTTCCTCGAAATCTAACAGGGTCTGGTGCCCAGGTACGGTGTACAGCTCCATCTTCATCTAACCTCTTCCTCCTTTTCTCATGCACCACTTGAGAAGCTTTTCGAAGGCCCAACTCTTGTTCTTTCAATTTGACGTGATGTTCAATCACTACATCTGCTATCAGTCCAGCATGGAATTTCTCAAGCTCGTTGGGAGATGGCAGTGTAGGGTTGACTTTGATCTCGCTCTTCCTTCTCTTCAGCTGATGTCGCACTTTAGAAATGTAATCGAAGTCATCTTGGACGTTGTCCCCTTCACCGCTCAACATCTTCCCCCTACAATCAGCTGAGGGAACTACTCGACGTCAGTAGAGTAGAAGCCATTAGCACAAGGATTCGGCAGACAGAGGTATAGAAATAGAGCTGACCTGCTGGCTGTCACAAGGTGCTTGGATGCCTGCGTCCTATCACTAACAAGATGCGAGCATCCCACCAGTCATCCAGTCAAATTTTTGATGCTCATGCGTCAAGTCCCTTCCTCGCTGCTACTAACTAGCAACGAACAAATTTTTCTGCCTTCGAGTAATTCTAGGTAAAATCTCTGAGGCAGGCCGTGTTGATTTAGATCAAGCGCGGCCCGCAGACAGTTGATCACCGCATGACTGTTGTACTAAATAACCTCAGCATGACAGTCTTTATAACCTCACACTAGCAAGAGATATCGGATATGAACTTGCTTGAGTCTAGTTCAAAAATTCTTGCTAAGATATTCTCAGTGCCAAATGGAGTGTGCTTCATGAAGGAAAACGGCCGCTGGCACAGAAAAGTTTTGCTGACCCGCCGGCAAAGTTCAGTCTCCCTGCCTCTTGTCTCTCAGCATCGAAATATCTGGCAAATTGTTCTGTTTTCACGTTCTACTTTGATCTCAATTCATTCTCCTGGTAGTTCAAAACATTATCAAGTCGAGAGCGAATCCAGCCTGATGACCCCAACAAAGTTAGTCTCCAGCGATCCCAGGTACAGGTTGCCGTTTCGTATCACAACACTTGTGACCATCCTCATTCGCTGGCCGTCAGGATCTTGAAGCTCTCTGAGGATAGCGCCGTCCTCTAACGAAACCTCCACCAGGCAGGAATATGGAGATTGCGCAGGGAGCATCCAGCTCGGCAAGAGCATAAGTGCGCTTCGGATTAACTGATCCATCACATCACTTGGTAGGGAAGAAATCAACCCCGCCAGCCTCGGCGCTGCAGTCGGAACAGCTACCCATGCCGTGTGTGCTTTTGGATCTATTGTGACTCCATCGATATATCCTGGAAATCTAGAAGCCAGCACTTCCCGCCTTCCCCTCTCAGGCCGTCTCAACCATATTTTAGTGAGACGCGCCGCAAACGTCTCAGCCACTAGCAAGTATGATTCATCAGGCGAAATTGTAAGCCCGTTTGCAAACCAAAGTCCTTCTGCTAGGACGTTTACGTGACCCGTTTGCGGATTATATTCCAACACTTTGCCTGCTGGTTTACCGCGGATACAATCCAAGATAGATGCGCCCACTACATCAAACTCATCTTGACTTTTCCTTGTCCTCCATGGAAGAATATCGGTGGCAACCGTGAAATAAACTTTCTTTGAAATCGGTCCGATAGCGATATCATCTGCCAGGGTGATGCCCTCTGAGTATACAAGCTCAACTGACGGTCTATTAACAAAGCTCTTGTCAAAATGCACCCGTAAAAGACCTTTGAGAGCACAAGCAATGAATAATGTATGATCAGAATGAAACTTGCCGCCTAGCAATCGGCCTGGACCCAGATATATAACTCGCTTGCTTCTTGCAGTCTGACTATCACTGTCAAATTCTACCAGATACCCATCACCTTGTAACCCAAACATTCTTCCACCAGGAGAAAAAATAATAGTTTCCACTGAGTATGCAGAGGGACCTTGAAGCACATGGTTTCGAAGCAAGGTATTTGAACGATTTATGGGAGAAAACGTTGGATAATCGTTCCTTGCTAACTTTGCAGCAGGAAGCTGTTCGTTGTCTACTAGCCATGCAGCGAAAGAGAACAGAGCAACAAGAGCAGAAGCGCCTATCCATCTGCTGACCATTCCATTCATTTCCAACCTACCATGCTCGCCTCGTCTACCTCCAAAGTCAAAGTGTATTCTTCACTCAAAGTTAAGTTAAAGATCAGTACGAGGACACTCAGGGCCTGAGACCGTACGGCAGCCCGCGGCCCGGCCTGGACCGTCCGGGAGGCTTGACCCTGACACTCCGAGGCTGTCGGTCGCACAGGCCAGACGGCGAGAAGAGAAAAACACAGCGCAAGAACCAAACTTGGGTTGAAACCTCAGGGAGGCCTTTAAATCATGACTATTTCAAGTTCAAGTTGCGTTGCCACTCCATCTCGAGTCTCGTGATTGTCCTCGTTGCTAGTTATGATCTGACTCAGTGACTTTGAGCCACGTTGAAAGGAGATCGTGATCAGTCGACCGGGCCGGTCTGAGTATCCGGCCCGCCGCCGTTGAACTTGGAATCACGGCGGCCGGGCTGCGGCGCGGCACATGGGTATGTCATGGCTGTTGATCGAGATGAGCGAGGACAGCGTCATGCCACCTTAGAAAGTTCGTTCAGGCAAAGGGAGACACTATATTGTTTCCTCACCCTTCCAGATTGTCGGATGTCAAACCCAACGTTCTGCGAAGAAGCGCGATATGCTTGCATTCTCTTTTCCTAGCACGTCAGTGGAGTCAAATAATGTCCAGAGGATAAGAAATCCTGCAAAACAGCATTGTCTCACCGAAGTCGAAAGTCTAAACATGCACATTTAGATCGCGCCCCACCAATCGATACCTGCTTCAAACAAATCAGATTTTGTATTTTTGCTTGTCACTTTGCCTTGTAAGGTTTCCTAGTTGAGCCTAGTACAATAAATATTGCTTCTTCTTTTGACAAATCCACCAAAGTCCCCATCTGCGGCGGCAAACATTCCATCAGGGGGAAGCAACAGTCTTTTAGACAGCTGAAGATCACACTTCAAGCTCGGACATTCGCTCTTCGAGGGATCTTCCAGCATTCGGATGAGGTCTAGAGGTCTTGCTCGATTTCGCCTGCAATATGACATGGTCTCTGGGAAGAACAAGCCGCGACCTGGAAAAATATTCACCTCTTCCCTCAGTTCTGGAAATTCTTGTTCTTGCACAGGATCTTTCTTCACAGCGCTTCTAAGTGTACGAGTCGATTTTCCTTCCCCCGCCACAACAGTTTTTCTCCTTTTCGTAGAGCTCTCAGACTTGATTTCTCCTGTCTCCTTGCCTTCGTCTTTGCTCAAAGACGACAACCCATGTAATTCGCTGGCTATCCCCAGGCTTATCAAGAGTTCTCGATTCTCCCGGATTCGCTGCAGACGCTGTTGGAAGGCGACAGTAAGCAAACAAGAAGCAATGTGCTTTGATGGGGCAGATGCAAGTGCAACATACCTTTTCTTCATAGGCAGACATGGCTCCTGCCAGGGATCGCCAGAGAGAGCAGGATAGGTCGACAGTGACAGGGGAGGACTGGAAACCTGACTGGAAACCTTGTCCGCTGGCGGTTACATTGCAGCCGTTACCGGCCAGACTGCTTCCACGATCCGCTTGTCGATGGACACGAGCGGGATGGAGGTTCCACCTGCCAAGTTACAGTGCTATGCGCGTGTCTTGAGGGCCATGCGCGTGTCTTGAGGGCCATGCGCGAGTAGAGAGGAGAGGCTGAGATTTTGATGCTGATGGCAACCTTAAGATTGATCTGACCCTCCTTGACAGATTCTTGCCTCCAGGCTCATCGGGTTACAAGGTGAAGCCCATAGCAGTCTTTGTCTTGCATGAACGTTTCATCTCAGTTGTAGCCGCCTGCAACTGCTTTTTGCCTCCCATCACTACCAGGAACCTACTACGGTCATTCAATCCGTTGATCCTGGCGAGAGTGTGAACTTGGACTCTCAGTTTACGCGGAGGTTGCTCCATCCAACAAGTTCGCATGACTCAATCTGGATCAGACGCCAAGGTGATTTACTTATCTAGTCAAATTCCTTCACTTACACAACATCCTTTCAATTTCTTTTGTTACTGCTGTTGAGCAGCGAGCTCGCAGCATGGTGTTTCGTTATCTTGTTGAATAATGCTCTGACTGCAAGCTCAGAAGCGCATTGGAACTCATGACGGAGCATTTCATTGCGACGAGGTTTTGGCGTGAGAAATTTTTTGAAGTCCGATCACTTTAAAGTACTAATATGATGATCGAGATGTTGGATGCTGCATCAAACCAAACAGTTCGCCGACGCTGAAATCGTGAGAACTCGTGAGGTCGGATCACCGGGTGTGACGGTATGAGGAATGATGAAGTGCAGGAAAACAAACTCTCAGAGATGGACATTGTCGTCGACGTTGGAGCTGTCTTTGACCCTTCAACGCATCGTTACGATCATCACCAGTACGTAGAGATCGCGCGTGCTTTGTTCTTCAGACTGATGAAACTTCTGCAGGAAATCATTTACTGATACTTTCGATGAGAAGCATGTTGTTACAAAGCTTTCGTCTGCAGGTTATCCTCTGTCTTCTTACAGGAACTGAAAGCTGAAGAAATGCTTTAGGACTCATCTACAAATACTTCGGGCAAGAGGTTCCCTTAGTCTTGTTTGTTCAAGCCTGTTGATTGAAACCATAAATATATCAGATTCTTCAGAATATCGTGAAGAGCGTTGATGTCAATTACGAGAAGCTTTATCATTTGGTCTACGATAATTTCATGTCTTGTGCTGAGTTTTTGCTCTACAGCTCAATTAAGACTTTTGGCAGTGAGGAGATCGATGCGGTGGATAATGGGGTCCAATGTTATGCTGCAGATGCTGTTCCCAAGTATAAGGTGAAAGAAAACTGCTTCTTTCTCCCATGTGATTAGATTGATTATTCCAGGTCTCTACCATGCTCGGTCAACGCGTTGCTCGGTTGAACCCAGTTAGCAGAGATGTATGGCAATCCAAGCTCTCTTGTAACGTGTTCTCAGAGCTGGAATGATCAGAGCAAGAAACCAGACGAACAATTTCAGAAGGTTTTCTTTTGTTTTGCGTCTGCTCTCTTTTGAATTCGGCGTAGGCAATGCAAATTGTTGGTGACGAGATGGAATCCAGTATTTAGTAGGATAGCACCAACGGCCCCGAAACTGAAGACATTTCGCAGTCGTCAACTACTACGCCAAAGCATTTCTGCCAGCACGATCAATTGTCTACGAAGCAATATCTTCACGCTTAGATGTGACTTGTAATTGGATTGCCACTGCTGTCAATCGTGACGTGGCCGTTTTTTCGATGATGACAGGATCATCCAAGTGGAAAGATTATTGTTCTTAAAACGGTTTGCGCTGTGATTGGAAGAATGTATTCTAATACTTTGGACAGGCCTGCCCTTGGAAGGATCATCTTTTTGAGATTGAGAAGGAGCTCCAGGTTTCCATGTATACACTTGTTCACATCAAAGTCATGTGCGTGTTAGGCCAATGTGCTGTATGCAGTGTATGAGGACCAAGGAGGGTCATGGCGAGTCCAGGTATGAGAACGACTGGACGGTACCCCAGTGATAGTCACGCAAGGCCGTACCTGAGCGACCTGAATCGTTCCATTGCCGCAAGGCGTTGCCGGAAGCCTGGCGCGGAGTAATTACTTGACACGGCCAAGATCTGTCGCTAACGAATATGTAGATTCGAGACCAGGCCTTGAGTGATCTTACCGGAGTAGAAAAACGTTGTTTCAAGGGCTTGATTTGACACATTTCAGGTACAAGGTTGCATCTTCGTGCACGCGACAGGCTTCATAGGAGGAGCACAGACGCGGTGAGGCGCGTGATGAATATTTACGTATGCTGAGAATGCTGCAGAGAGGGTGCGATGAAGCTGGCAGAAATGGCGTTGGATATGTAAGGATTCAAAGCATAAATCATTTGTTGCCAGTTTGTGAAAAATACAATTAGACAGACTCCTCCATCCTCTGTAGTGTCTTCAACCTTCGCTCCTCACGGAGCCTTTCTGTCGTCGCGTTCATCTGAACATCAACACGTCAGAAGAAGATGATTCATCTCACGCCTCACCCTCGGCTCAAAGCACATGTTGGACCGCATCCATGAATACAAAGTCACCGAGATTGCCAGCAGGAAGAGAAACAGGCCGAGGCTAGTTGGAACGGCTCCAGCACTAATGGGGCTGTACTGTTGGATCATCAACAGCACCTTCTCGTTGATGGTTCCGTCGACGTGCAGGAATTGCTCCTTGTACTCTTTTTGTTTGATTGGGTCTCCGCCGTCTTGGTACGGGTCTTTCTCCGTGCTCAGTGCCTGGATTCACACCTTAGCATGACACATGAAAATGCTTCCAACGGCTGCTCTACCTGCGACCTTCCGTTTTGAACGGCTTGTACAATGCTGCTGGGAGCACGCGGCTGAGTTGCTGAACAAGTGGTGGCCAGCATGGCAAGGAGGAACCTAGGAAAAAGGCAAATGATTGCAAGGCAAGAGAGGCTAATCACTAGAGAACAACAGAAGCTAATCACTGCATGTGTGGTAGCAAGATAAACTATCTGCTTGCACTACTTTCATCCCCTTACTGCATGGCGTCGTCGTTGCCCGTGCTACTCACCATGTCGAACGGTGCTGGAACTGCATCATACCCGCCGCACTCTCCTGCTCTAAATTGGGGGGGAAAAAAAGGTCACCTTTTTTTTTCGCTGTGAGGACCGAAAAGGGTTCTCAAGTTTAACGATGGCGAGAGAGACAGAGGGGGGAGGAGGCGGAAGAGTGAAGGCGACTCGATGTATGAATAGATTTGTAATGTATAGAACTCATGCAAACTCGTTCTCCACCCCCACAGTGCATTCAACAGCGCAACATCTCTGGTCATTCTCATCGTTGCAAATTCACAAAGTCTCTGACATCTGCCACACCACAAGAATTGAAGAGCAAAGATGAGCCAGAATTTTACTCATTCAAAAGTTTCTTGAATTTTGAAGAAAGCTTCCTAAGAGGATGTCAAGGATGGTTTGAAAGACTCGATGCAAAGGGACCTCAAGAGATTTGGCGAATAGGTCGGAATCGGTTTCCTAGTGTTGTTGACAGAACATCAAACTTCGACATAGAATTCTTCAACTGACCTTTGAGTCTCTCCATGAAGTAAGATTCAATAGTACTTGATCGTCATGGATTAGATAGCCGACCCCTGAAGAATCTTTAAGGCGATCCTTGGTAAACAAGAGGTTCTCACCATATCCATGTTCAGAAACAGGGCCAAATGCGAAGATTGAATTCCAAGTTGTTGAGACGTTGCTAAGAAACGACATGGTTACTGGACATCGACGCCTTGCTGTGCGCCTACCTTGTTGATATCAGCCAAGTACTCGAATATCCAAATACTTGATGCTGAAAGGCAGCAGGGATGGCAGCAGGGATCTTCGCCTCTAACAGCTTGTTGTCCACAGGAAGAACCCCATGGGCCACTTTGTTGAGAGCCATCAGATGCCTGTCAACCCCTTGGCCTTGTACCTGCTCTCTCAGTCAAGGACCATGACGGCAACCAGGCAGCACACCGCCAGGCGAGACAAGTCATTCTGCCGCTTGACAGCATTCTTGAAGAGTTCTGTCTGTTGATTTCTAGTGAAGGGTTGATATCCCGGGGAGACATTTCTTTTGTCTTGGTTCATTGCTCGTACCATCTGGCTGCCTTCATCGTGACATGAACGTATAACCTACACATCACAGAGCAGTCAAGTACAGCAGAACCAAGATAATCAACCTCAGTCCTTCCATGAAAATACCCTTTGGTGGAGCATGATTCATATCTGAAAGTCACAGTGAGTCCATGCCTGCCTCCTCGTCCCTTACGTTGGTACTGCTCTGCCGTGTAGGCGATGATAAGCTATCTGTATTGCCATCTGCACCACTCCATCGGGGCTCAGCCCCCACAATTTGAATTTCTCTTTGCCAAAGGACGAGAAACGCAGCATGTGGGTGTGAGTGTTGAGAGTCAGAGCCTCGGCTCTCTTGCGAGCTTCTCTCATCCGACTGCAAATGAAGGAACAAGTCACTCTAATCTCACCCCTCAAACCTCAAATCCAGAAATCAAATTTGAAATGCTTACTTCTCCATGGCGCTGTCAATCTCAAATTGCAGCGCTACTGGGCAGCTTGGATCAACACAATTGGTTTCTGAAAATCTTGGAAGAGGAGCAGGGGCCCCCAACGCCTGATTCCCTTGCATGTTGTCCCAAACTTCAGAGAGCCAGCGATTCCAGACTACTCCATCGGAGAATGAGTGCTCAAAATTAACTCCAAGGGCTCCTGTTGAATCGGATATAATCTAGAACGTTTCGTTATGTCTTGCAAGTGATATTTGCATCACCGGCAAACCTGAAGCTTGTCAAACCATCTGTTGGAAATCGAATTCATTTGTCCATGAAGGATATCTTGAGCTCGTTCTGTGTAACCCTGGTGTGGTCCATGATCAAGGCAAACAACAAAAAGTGCAGAGTCGATCGTTCGCAGCGACTCCTGATTGATGGCCGAGCAAGTTTCCAGCTGTTTTCGAGTGTTGGCCCATGCATCGCGATCCTCCCACGTAAATATTCCAACACCAACTTCATTTCCCTTCGCTGGCGGGACTGTATCGAGGACATGTTGTATTTGTTGCTCAAGCGCCTCACAGGACAGAATCTCAGACCTGTCGGCAGAGAGAACCTGGTGTAGCGATCAACCTTTCAAACATAAGTGTGATTCGATGCACCTGCACTTGAAAGAATTTGTTTCCTCGAATCAAAACAACATGACGAGAATGCGCGTTCGTCTTGAGGATGTCCCTACCGATGTGTGGAATTCGTGCTGTTCCAAGTAGTCTGGTTCACACGAAGACTTCAGAGACGTCGCAAGAAGCTCAACAGAGCTGACCTCGAGAAGAAACTCATGCAGCTAGGGCTCTTTTCTGGCTCAAGATGCCCTCGAAGAACTTTCTCTTGCCATCTGAAACTAAGAGATATGAATTTCGATAGCCGACTGGCCTGAGATTTCGGTTTCCCGCAATCTTCATCATGTTTCAAGTTGTATGCTGGGTTCACATGAACTGGTATGGGGCATCTGAGGTTGAGGTACATGTCGTCCCAATACCTTTCCTGAAAGTGCTTGATAAGAAGAAGAAAGCATAAGTACTCTTAGCATCACCACATAGCTGTACGGGTATCCTTCGTGCTCAAGAGATTGTAACAGCAACGACTGCAATGTTGAACCTTCTTCTTCTTCAAATTTTCTGACGATTTCACTATACTTCTGAAATTCACTTGGCTCCATCAGCGGTATCAAGCTTTGGGGAAATCAGACAGCCAGTTTCAAGCAGGTGGTCAGGTCAAACCTTTGGAGATATCGTTGAACAGTAGACTTAAGGTCTGGAACAGGTAGCTTGGGAAGTTGTAAATGATTGTGCGAGTACAAATGAGAGAAGTCGTAGAGCTTGGAGTCCCCGGTTGAAGAAAAGCATCGTGATCTTGCCAACCTTTTCGATACTTGAATGGCAAATCTTGCAAAATCAAGTCAACCATCGATACCCAATGCAGCATGACTGACTATGGAACTATGCCGCATGACTGACATTGAGTTCTTTTTGGACTTAACGCGAAACGTTCTCCCATTCATGTGACATTGGTATCAAATAGAATGTGTTCCTACCATATATCCTCCAAATAACTACTTGAGGTTAACAAGCATTATCATTCCATCTTTCGTCCTTCTTTCCTCCCCTCTGCCTCAAGCGTACATCCCCTCCCCTCCCCTCTGCTTCAAGCGTACCTCGCCTCTCCTCCCCTCTGCTTCAAGCGTACATCCCCTCCCCTCCCCTCTGCTTCAAGCGTACCTCGCATCTCCTCCCCTCTGCTTCAAGCGCCTCTCCTCCCCTCTGCTTCAAGCGCCTCTCCTCCCCTCTGCTTCAAGCGTACCTCTGGGCTTCTTTGATCCGCAGCATGATCCCAGCGGCAGCTCGTCGCACAAAGTCGTTATTAGTGCATAACCGATGACGGGCCGGCGCAGGGAGTTCAGTCGGGAGTAACGGTCGGACTCGACTCACCGGGCCGGCGGCGAGTACTGAACGGTCAGTGATCGGATGCCGCACTGCCAGCAGCATTGCAGTGTACAAGAAAACTTTACTTCATAATTCAGTGAATATGTGACTCTGTGAAGCCGAGAAAACGGCATCAGAACTCGAGATCCGAGTCCCATAGTCCTTGCAGACTATTCTTGCGATTTCTGTCAGAACATGTCATGCAGATTCAAGGTATAGCAAAACTGAGCATACCACCACAGTTGACCCAGGGCAGGTGAGAAATTTACATTTCAAATCGTTGGATCTTTTCCTGATGGAATTCGCCAATGCCATCAACTTTGCTCTACCAACAAATTCATAAGCGCAAGATTGAAGAGTGAACGCGTTAAGCACCTCCCTTCGGGCGACTTCTTGATGTGGAGAAGCTTCCCAACACATTGAATTGCAACTTTGTGGCGCCACAACATGCTCCTGTTCTCCATCAGTTGCAGTCAATCTATCAGTAAAAACCGACTGGAAGTCTTTCCCATCTCTTGTGTGAACGCTCAGCGGCGGTGAAACGCTTGACAAAACCTTCTGGTAGTCATCCTACCCCCGATTGTAAGGCTTGCGCAAATCGTGAACGAGATCTCTGTGCATACCTCGTCCGCGATGTCGTACGACGCTGTCAACCTGACGAGTCTACCCCGCTCATCTCGTTCGAACACGTGCGATACAGTTAACACCTGTCAGACTAGGATGAGGTTGGGCATCAGAGTATGTAGACACAGGAGAACCTCTGCATCATATGCCCCTGTATCCTTGGTCAACAGATCGGGTTTAGAGAACTGTGAATTGTCTCAGTGGAGACCATCATAATTCTTTTGTTTACGTCGTTTTTGTTGCTTTCCGTGTCTTTTCCCTGTTTTTGCGCGAAGAAAATCATTTTTTTTGTTGAGAATGATATTGAATTTACCTGACGCATCCACGACGCTCCCTTCGTGTGTACAACAAAATGTCTCGTTGCCGAATCAACAGAGTAAAGCTGAGAACGTGCATCAGAACATACATTCTTATTGCTTTGAGATCGAACTGACCAAATCCTCGATCACAAAGCATACAAAATCGATTTCACTGATAAAAGATCATTAAAAGGTTCACATGGTGCGTCTTAGGGCATCTATTGTGTCATTACCTACAAGGAAGGCGAACTTCGTGAGCATAAAACCTAAAAGTGATCTCACTTGACAAGAAAGTTCAACACCCTGAACAATACTTTGCAATCAGGTCCTCCTCGGAAATCCCAACTATGTCAGAAATTGATGGACCACAAGAAATTGTTTTCCTTTTTCCCGACACTGATCACGGTTCAGTACAATGCAGTAAGTTGAAGAAATGAAACAAACCTGGATCAAACTCAAATGATATCCAACTTTTCTTCTCATGCATTCGTTGTGCCTCTTGGGCTGCAGATTCTGATGGGAATTTTCCCTGAGCAGCAAGAATATCTATTGCACTCTGAGCTATGCTAGCTGCTTCTCTGATGGAATCCAGAAGCACTCCACGGGTATCAGCAAATGCACTCAGCAAAGCCTGAAAACAGAAATGATTCATGTAGTCAACATCGATTGACAGCGAGACCTGTGACGAGTAACCAAGCTCAATGTATGGTCGCATTGCCATGCAGTCAAGGAAGAGGTCTTCAACTTCACGTAGTCGGCCACGACGGTCGTGTAGAATTCCCAAACGTTTCCGAGATATGCTTCGATGCTCGATCTTGGTTGAAGACTGTCCAGTAACAACGTCCTGAGGCTGTTCATCTCCGCCACTTCGAGTTCTTGATGCTCCTCTCTCTGCGGAATCGATTTCTACTTTGCTGGAAACTTTCAGCTCCCCAGCCTTCTTGGCTGATTTAATTCTTCGATTGTAACCCTCGTATGAGTCAACCAGCTGATCAAACGGGTTCTTCGTATCTTCTACCTGCGATCGTTTTCCCAAGACATCTGTGCTTTTGAATACAGAGGGATGCTGAGAAACAAGTTGAGCATTTGGAACCTGAGAAGGATTGAGGGATGAAATCGAATTTGCGCCGGGCATAGAGACCGCGAGTCGAGATTGGAAAGATGCATCTGATATCTGAACATTATTCAAGGAAGAATCCGGTAAAAGGGATGTAGGAAAAACGTTCGCAGGACTGCTGTTGTGTTTGGGAACTCCTAATGAGCTCAAGTTGGATTCCATAATATTGCTGAAAATAAAGGGAGAAATTGCAGAGGTTGATCCTAATGAAGAGTTCAAACCAGCACCGTTGACACTTGGAGCCTGACTGTTCAAAGCAAGCCCGTGATTCCCAAGGTTCAGAAATTGCGAATTGTTGAGAATGTTCCCAGGAGCATTGCTCAAATTGCTGTGTAGCAAAGCACTGATGTCCTGATTGGTCGCCATCAAATTGAACGAATTCGGTACAGCTGCAGCATTCTGATTGCCCAATCTCGCAAGACTTTGATTTCCTATTGGGAAAAACAACTGCGGGGTATTTGTGTCGGGAATCCTCGGTCCTCCAAAGCCGGGATTCAAGATGGGATGGGATGACATGCTTTGTGTTGGAGTAATGCACATCGAATTCAGTGAGAGATTCTGCCCTTGATTCTTCAGAATTGTACCCAAGCTCTGCATTGTGGCTGAAGATGTATCAGGCATTTTGAAGCATAGTTGACATTCGAATCACTTACTGGAGTTGGCACCAGTTCCCTCCAGACACAACATGTTGGAAGTATCTGACTTGCTACTTGCTACTGCAGATAACAAGGACGCCGCAGAATACCTGAAATGGCATGAGGTATTGATCAGTTTACAAAGACAGAATGAGCAATGTTTCTCACAAATTGTTCATCTTTAGAAGGCAAACGATTCACTGTAGCATCGGACCTCTATCATCGTGAAGCTTCTAAGGCCGGATGATGCTAAATGATTTTATCATGGATAATGATTCTCAGAAACCTGTCAACGCGGATCGAACTTTTGTCAGCATGTTCAAATATCGTTAGCGATTCTGTAAATGAGATTCAAGAATCTGCATCACATGTACAACGAAATAAACCAATCCCATTCGTTTGACCATCGCTATTTGCTCTGCTCCACGTTGCTTGAGTCCTTTTCTCCTTGCCCCCACCACACCTCATCCCTGAACAATCTGAATATATTCTTGATATGGCCTCGCCCATCGCTACAATCCTTCAATCTCGGGAAAGTTTCTTCTGATGGTGTGTTCTTCTCGTTGATTTCTCTCACTTTGCCCTGCTTCTACTCTTGTCTCCTTGTCATACCATCATCCTTTCATCCCCTCTTGTCTCCTTCCTGAATCACCCTGCCCGCGTGATAGCGCCCAACCTGCCCTTGGACCCCACCCACACACGGTACATCGCGCTTCAGAGATTGGTTGGTCTTGGTGGGGTAAGGTGGTATCCGAGGACCTTTGTGCATTAATCCTTTGAGCGCAAATATAAAAGATAGGGGTATGGAGGTGCTCAGCCACAGCCATGATTGATGTGGAGGCTGTATCATGGGTAGGGGTGGTGGAATTATTTGTACCTTTATAATAATGTATTCTAATAAGTGTTTTAGATCATCATCTACATGTACCTGTTCTGCAGTCTTTTCCCGTTCATACCCAATCAAATACCCCACCCCCTGGGAACCTAGCAATCTCAGGTAGATGATTCGGTAGCTCCCAACCCCCACCCGGAATTTCCAACGGTATTGGTGTCGACGAGAAGGAAGTAAAATATTTTACCAGCTAAATGTAATGTAGGAGAAGGCAGGAGCAGTCATCCAATCCCGAGGTGTAGCGTTAAAAACACTTTTTGGGGTGTTCATGCAGGCACCACGTGACAACTGGCATGTCGGTTTGTACCGACACATGTAAAAATGATATAGATGCTTCCTGGTAACACTGTACAAAATGGTCATCATTAAAACTACTTTATAAAAATCGGTAATGCCCCGACCTTTAGGCCTCCCACCCCTTCGGGGGCAACCGGCGACGCACGAGTCCTAGGACCGCAACCATAGATGACCTAGGACTCATTCCTAGCGCCTCGTCCAGTATTGGGAATCTGCTCCTGCCAGGCAGACCACAACAACAGACCTGATTTTTAACTTAACTTTGAGTAAAAAGGGAGATCGGACCACAGACCCTGGCCAGGACCCTGGCAGACCACCACCACTCTGACCACCACTGTTGGCAATGGGTATTAGTGGGGATGAGGGATGACCCGGCTCCAAGCCGGCGAGATTGCCGGGCCATGGCAAGAGCTAATTTCCTAAAGAATATGATCCTTTTTAGTGGGAAATTACAGAGAAAGATTTCAAATATTCTGGAGGTTTAGCAGTGTTTCGCCATGGACTCGTCGAGGATCGCAACGATGAAGGTAAAAGAGAGAAGGGAAGAACAGATGAGCAGAGCAGGGGTAGGTGAGAGAAACCGCAGTACGGAACACAAAGAAAGGAAGGAAAGGGTTGGCTGTCGAGTTGAGAAAAAAGATTAGGGTGTGTACAGAGCATTGTAAAGATATGAAATGTTTGCAACAAGTCAGCATGGTTGAACATCGACATCATATTGTAAAAGAACCAACCTCATGTTAAAGGTGGTGGAGCTGAGGAAGGAGTTGGAGCAGCGCGGCCTGGACTGCAAAGGGTTGAAGGCGGAGCTTGTGAATAGGCTTCAACATGCGGTGGAGAATGAAATGCAGGAGCAGCCTCAAGGTGCCTTAGTACCTAATTTCTTTGCCCCTTGTTTGTCGATGACCTGCACTCGTTACAGAGCCGGAGAATCAAGATGCTGGCGACGCGTCGCTGACAGATGAGGCTTTGCAACAAGGAAATGATGCTGTGCAGCCGTATAAACACGTTCAACCGTCAGAATCGGAGCACAATCGCGAAGCACCTATCACCTCGAGTACGTATTTCCAGTCGGAAGATGCTTGTGCAGCCCCACACCAGGGCATTAGCGTAGACCCAGATCAGAACGGCACTCCTATGGTGCCGAACCAGGCGATGCAGACTGCCGAAGAGAACAAGAAGAGACCAGCTACCGAACTAGAAGGTCCTGGTAGTGTTGATGCCTTCAAGCCTCAGAAGGACGATGCTTCCTTGAATGCATTCAAAAGGCATAAATCCTATGTCGATGTGAGCTTCTTCTGAGACAACCGGCTCTGCGTATTATTGACGCTTGCGGAAGGAACCATTGCCAGAAAGGAACGAGGCACTTTTAGACCTCAGTCAAGCCCCCGCAGATCCATCGCACTTGTCTGCCAACATCTCCCAGAGTCCGAAAGGTTATTCATTGCTTGCATTATTAGACCAAGGTGTAGCTGTTTATCTGATGCTCTTTGTGTCCAACTCCAGGCATGTCAATTCTTGCAGCGCCTTGGTCGCCTTCGGTAAATATCAACTGCAACGAGTTTTTCGAATGACTTTTTGCATTTCTCAAATATTGTGTCATACCTACCATATGAATTGAAAATCGAAGAATGACAGGTAAACCTGATCAATTGACTGTGAATGACTATCATCGTAATGATCATTTGATAGCTCCGGCAGTAATGCAAACCAGCAGACAGCTTCCTCACATCCCACAGCACTGGCAGGTAGCATGCAAAACATACGTACTTCCTATCGCTTCAATGATCCTGCATCATGCCAGGGAATACCCATACAGGCAGTCAACCTGCGGCCTCGCGCACGCATGTGATAGAAATACCAAACGAGAAAGTTGGCCTGCTCATTGGCAGGGGAGGATCTAACATTCGAGAACTAGAGCTTCGTACAGGATGCCGGGTCCAGATTGTCCACACAGTCACAAGGGCAGGACGGTTTGAACCTCGTCCGATCGAGATCACGGGAACTTCACCGCAATTTGAGGCCATCAGAAAGCTCATCGCAGACAAGCTAGCCTTGCCTCTCTCGTCCATTTACGATATCACATCGAATACGACGGGCACTGGTTCTGCAGGGCATGAGAGACCTCCTCACAGCAGCGAAAGGAGCAGCTCAATCTACAATATGCTTGAAGAGAAGACTCAAGCCATGGATCAAAAGCCAATTCCGGTGGAAGAAGATAGAAAGCGAGCGCTTCCTGCTAACGTCTCCAGGAACGAACCGTGTTCCCAAACCATCACCATCCCCAACGCTAAAGTAGGTTTCGTCGTCGGCAAGAATGCATCTTCCCTTAGAAATTTGGAGATGTATTTCGGCACTCGGGTGTTCATTGCCAGAGAATGCCCTTCAGGTTCGAATTTTCGCCCTGTCACGATTGCAGGGCCGTTTTCTGCCGTGGAAAGGACAAAAGATCATATTCTATCCCAGGTCTGTTCCTACAATCTTGTTCGCGAGAGATAATTGAGTCACGTTCTGCAGATCCAGCAAGGAAATTGTGGCGCTCTTGTTGTACCCTTGTCTTCAAGCCCAGGCTACAGTCAACAACAGCACTACGATCACTTTGTTCTTCCAGTCCACTGAGTCCACCGTTGACTACTGGAGTCCCAGTCGGTCTCTGGATTTGTCGGTACGGTAGTAGTCTCAATGAGTAAGTAAGTTCAAAACTTTGAAAAATGATGTGCCAAGTTATGAATGTCGGATTCGAGTCCCTGAGACCCTCCGCCGGGCGGCCTCTGAGGTCGGGCAGCGGGCGCGTCATCACGCCGCTGTGTGCTGAGTGACCGACCGTGCGGATCCTATGAGCGGGCAGGCGGGCCCGGGGCCTCGCCCCGACCAGCCGCACCCGCCGCCGCGACACCGGCGGCCGCCCCGGTGAGTCGACCATGAGTTGGGGAATGTCAGTCGTGCTGTATGAGGGTTGGGTCGTAAAAACCGAGGAGGAAATGACGCCATTGCGCCTGTGAGTAAAAATGCCGGGAGTTAGAGCGGCAAGACCGCTGCACCCGCTTGCTCCTCTCCTTGTCATCATATCATGCTGCTTCTATCTGCTCCTTCATCGTGCGCTCCCATACCCTCACGCCGTCTTGTCCCAATCCTGTGAGCACAGTCCAAGATTGGTCCCTCCTATCTGCAAGCTGTCCGGGTGTGGAAGCACTTTGAGATGATTGACAGATTCTCTGCCGTTTTATGCACCCTATGCCTATCCGCAAGCGCGACTCGACTCCCTTACAACGGGTTGCTTCCTGGAAGAACCATGTTGACGTTGGATAAGTCGCATGTCAACTATGAGGACCATTTCAAACTTCTGTATGACGGCACCACAGGCTGAAAGCGGATTCTTGCGGCTGAGAGGAGGCGGAGGAGTACAGTACTTGCACACTCTAGATGAGTTTGAAGCGGCAAGTAGATTGCTTGCAATGTGAGGTCAAACAAGCTGACCTTAGCTTCCAGAAGCTCAAGGAAGCCAAGGATAAACTCGTTGTCGTAGAATTCACAGCTGCCTGGTACCCGTGCCCTTGAAAGCTTTCGATGGCGTCTTGGCGAACCATGAAATCAGGTGTGGGCCATGCAAACGAATCGCCAGCAAGTATGAAGAAATGGCTTTGGAGAACCCCAACACGTTGTTTTACAAGGAAAGCTCGCATGTCGTCACGGCTGATCCTCTCTAACGCTCATGCCACGATCTCCAGGTAGATGTGGACGAAAACTATGAAACTGCTACCTCTCGCTCGATCTCTTGTATGCCAACTTTTCAGGTAGAATGTACTCTTCTCAATTCTGTTGATGTTTTGACTGGGGCCTCCTCCTGGAAGTTCTTCGTCAATGGACAGTGTATGGACGATGTGGTTGGAGCAGACATTGAAAAAGTCCTTGAAAAAGTGAAGAAGCATGCGCGAGTTGCCGCATGAATGCCTGGGCGAAGATAACAGCACCTGCTGAACAAGGAGGGACGACTATGGAGCTATGAAATTAGTATCATTTCCAGACAGCAGAGCAGAGTTAGGGGACAGGAATGATTGAAGACTCGCTTTAAATTTGAGCCCGTCACATTGACGAAGCTCTCAGGCAGACCGGAATGTGACTGCCGGGTTTTATAACTTAGTAAAGTTTTATAACTTAGTAAGAGCCTCCTCTGCGGCAAGCAATCCGGGGCAACTGAGTTCAGTGAAGCCTTACTAACTGTGAAAGTTCCGAAGCAGTGAGGGCCTCGGAGCCCGGCGCTGCCCGTTTCCGAAGTTTGGCGGGATGGCACTGCCAGTCCCCGGCTGGGGGGCCGCTGTTCACATCAGTGAGTCTGATTGGCCCCGCCGCGCGGCGCGCGGCCGCCGCCGGGGGCCCGGGCCGGGCCCGGCCGGACTCCCCGGAGTCCCGGCGCCCGGTTGATCGGAGGCTCCGACCGACTCCCGTCCCCGGAGGGCCTCGGCCCGGATCGGCGCCGGACGCGGCCGGTGGCGCCGCGGCCGCCTCCGGCCGGGCCGCCGCCGGACCGTCCGGGACGGACACGCGGCCTCGGAGCACCGTACCGCGGCGTTGCAACCGTTGCAAGCGGGGACTTAGAAAACGGTTAATATCGCACGTGCGATCTGAGAGAGCTCGTGGAGTTGGCAGGGAGGAGCAGGGAGAGAGAGCGAAGAGAGGCGAAGCACGAGAAGGAAGGAGAGAGCAGCACGAAGACATCTCTCACCCGATGACCTACTGTCAGAATCTTAAGCCTTGAAGCGAGGACTCAAGTTTGCTCGTTATGGCGCCGGCAAAAACTGTGAAACGAGCAGGGAGCAAGCGTAAGAATGAAGGGGACAATAAATTCAGTAGCAGAAAGAAGGCAGCGTTCAACGACGAAGAGCTTAGTGGTGATGATTTCAGCGCGGAGGAAGAAGCAAGATTCGAAAGCGGGGGAGAAGGCAGCGAAGATGAGTTTGCATTAGAAACAGCAGACGAAACGAGGCTTCGGCTTGCCAAACAGTATCTTGAAACTGTCACTAACGAGGTGAAGAAGATCGAAGAGGACGACGACGCAGATGCCTTCAACCAAGATGCAATTGCTCATCGTCTACAGCAAGACATTGCTGAAGCAAAGGGGAAGCGCTACAAACATGTGGCAGATCACTTGGTGGGAAAGGATATACAAGTCTCCCAGGTTCTTCGCGGTCATAAGCTTTCAGTCACCAGCGTTGCACTTGCTGGAGATGACAGAACTTTGTGCTCAGCAGGAAAGGAGGGAGTGGTGTACCTGTGGGACTTGGAGTCAGGAACCAAGAAGAAGATATTTCCAGATGAAAAGTTTGGCAAGGTTGTGAACGGACTAGCTGTAAGTCAAGATGGGCAGTACGTCGCGATCGGAGGAAAGGATAGCTTGGTTCATGTATATGATGTTAGGCAGCAGAAGCTGGCGAGCAGCTTTAAGGGGCACCGCGACGCTGTTACTTGCTTGGCCTTCCGCAAGGGAACTCACCAGCTGTTCTCCGGCTCGCTAGACAGGACAATCAAGATTTGGAACTTAGACGAGATGTGCTATGTTGAGACGCTGTTCGGGCACCAGTGCCAAATCAACGGGATCGCCTCCCTGCTTCGAGAACGCTGCGTGTCAGTGGGGCGAGACAGAACGATGAGGCTGTGGAAGGTGATGGAGGAGTCGCAGCTCATCTTCAGGGGCCACACCCACAGCATCGACACCGTTGCCATGTCCAACGAAGAATTCTTCTGCGGAGGATCGCAGGACGGGGGCGTGAGCTTGTGGTCAGTGATGAAGAAGAAGCCGACGGTGATTCGCCGGGTGGCTCACGGCAGCGACGAGTTCGGCAACCCCAACTGGATCTCCTCAGTCGCTGCTCTCAACTACAGCGACCTCATTGCCTCCGGCTCCTGCGATGGGCTGGTGCGGCTCTGGAAGTGTGCAGATCAAAACTCGTCGCTGGAGGAGGTGGCACAGCTGCCTGTGAAAGGCTTCGTCAACTCGCTCTGCTTCTCCTCAACAGGGAGGTTCCTGGTCGCTGGCGTCGGGCAGGAGCATCGACTCGGAAGGTGGAAGAGAATGGGAGAGGCAAAGAACTCCATCGTAGTTCTTCCTTTGTCGCAAGAAGACTTGGTCTGAGAGATTCAGAGAGCTCGGGGTGGGATGGAGTTGGAGGAACACAACAAAAGAAGCGGCAACGATGTTGATCATGTGAAGGGTGACGATGATAATAACCTTTACGTATATAAAACATGGCTGCAACAAGGTCGCACTTCAAATCTCATCTACACTCAACATCGCTCCCCAGCCGTATGTACATGAAGGCTGGAAGATCAGTTGGGGAGGGCAGGGAGGAAGAGTCTGCTTCTCGGAGAAGAAAGATTGTGCATGGTCTGGAATCTTGTCAGGTCTTGTCGACGAGGAGACGAGGTTTACCTTGATCCCCTCTGACGAGTCCGCAACAGGGCAGCAGAAGAAAAAAGAAGGCATCCTGTTCTTTCTGCAAAACAAGATCACTTCTCGACTGCGCTCGTCATCCAAGACTCACTGCATGAAGAGATCGGGATCGATAGGAGGAGAGTCCTTCTCTGAGCCTACCCAGAGATGGTATTGCCCGTCGAAGCCCTGCCGGAGGTCAACGGTCTTGACGAGGATGGACAGACTAGCTCACGGTGTTGTAGATGCCCCACGTGTTGGTGTAGATCCATCGCACCCGCCACATGGAGCTACAGCACAGCAGCATCAGCAACCGCTTGCTGCACATCGAGGTCTCCTACCTATCCCCGATGTGGTCCTCCATCAGAATCCCTGGGCCATCGTCTCCAGGAAATCTGTAAACACGAATCAAAGGATGAAGGGGGAAGAGCCAGTGCTGACCTGCAAGATTCCGTGTCTCTATAAGCGTCCAGGTTCAAGAAAACAAGCAGCCCTGGTCTGCTGTCTTGTCAGCGGATGGAACTCAACAGGCCTCCTCCAGCTCCTCCTCCAGCTCCTCCTCCAGCTCCTCCTCCTCCTGCTTCTCCTCTTTCTCGTTACCTCGCGTTGTCTTTCGCCACCTTGACGCGCAGCATCTTGGAATCTTTCTTTCCTTCAGCCTCAAGCATGCTATCGTGCACAAGCTGACAGATGCACAAGTCAGCACTGGAAGCAGCAACTCAGTGTTGAGCTCAAGTCACCTCAACAAATCGGCTCAAGTGCTCCTGGCCCTCCGAACTTTGAACTTCGGCCATTCTCGAAACGATTTCGTCCAACATTAGCTTTGTGCTTTTCCTCTGCAAGTTTGAGCGAGCAAATGGCTTGCCGTTGCTCCCTTCCCCCTTATTCTGAAATTGTTTTAGCGCAGGCCAGCAAGCAAAGCTATATCCACCTGCACTTCCTGTACCTTCTCTAAGATGTGCTTTTGATCGCGGTCATCCATGTTGGAGAACAGGGCTGGTGCGAGCTTGGTCCATGCTTCAAGCAACGTGAAGAAAGCTTCTCTCTTCAGCACTAACAGCTCGCAGTCCGTGTTTGCTATGGCTATTGTGTAACCCTCCTCGTTAAGCAACATGCTTGTCTCTGCGAAGTGATCCCCATCGGACAAATTCTTGGTTTGCTTTCCTGTATCATGAACAGAGACTTCTCCACGGCTTATGAAGAACATACAGCAAAACGTGTTTGGACCGTTGATGACATAGCTGCTAGCCTCGTACTTCTTCCATTCTGCTGCTGCTGCAAACTGTTCCAAGAAAGCAACGCTGCAATCCTGTAGCAATGCAGGCACGTTGCAATCATGACCCTCCACCACGAGTCGAGACCTTTGCGCTTCCCTCGCATTGGTCGCGACAGAGGACCCACAACCCATGTTGACAGATGGACGCGGAAAAGGTCCAATTGAGAGATCGCTGGGGCCGACTAGAGCTGTTTTATATGCCTACCTTCTTTTGCTGATCACTTGTACATGATTCCTTTGTCGCTTCGTAGACTTTTTTTGGTTTTTTTGCGATGAATTTGATGTACCCACAACCTGCGCAGCATGTGCATCAGACAAGTTATTTTTGTCGCTCTGTTCCTGTTTCATAAAGGATTGCTAGTTTTATACGTGCAAACTTCCAACCACTTGCTCCTGCACTCTGTACTCACATGAAACCGGAAATCATAGTGATCGTGTCAAGTATTACGGCTAATACTGATGTTCTCAGCTCTAGCCTTGTTGCCGGGAGCTGGCTCTATCGACTCAGCCTTTTATGCTCTTCTCCTCCTGACTTCAGCCATCCTCTTCCTCCATGTCCACACCTTCGTTACTAACTAGCTCTCCCGAGATTCTCGTCCCGTGTTTTTGACCCTCGTCTACCCCACCCTTTCATATCTCAATTGATTGCTACCCCACCTACTACAAACATCCAGAATTTACCCCTACCCCATCTATGTTCAGGTAAAGTACCCCTCATTCATCTATGTTTCGGATATGAATTACCAATGACCCCTGCTGTCATCCACCCCCTTTTGATCGAAGTGAAAGAGATCTATCAACTCCGAATCCCCTTCTCCGACTCTATCTGTTCCTACCCCTACCCATACCCCTCCCCTGCCTCTACCCCCTCCACCCCCTTGTTTCCCTACGAGTCTTCCTACCGAGTGACCCCTACCCTACTCCCCCTACAACCGCCGCTCAGCGACGCTCAACTGAACTTTGACCCACGACCCCCTTGATTTTAATTGGTTCAAATTGAAAAGATTCAATGTACACGGGATCTAGAACCAGTTCAAGTGCGAATCAATTCGAATGAAACTTTAAGATACATCTCACGGACTGCCAGGCTGACAGTCGGCTCGCACGGTACCACATGGCCCATGGCGCTTCTTCCGGATGAGTAAAGTTTGTATGTGCTTCTACATGAGTAAAGTTTGTATCTGCTTCTACATGAGTAAAGTTTGTGTTTCTGGATGAGTAAAATCTGTGTCTTGTTTCTAGATGAGTAAAATCTGTATGTTGTTTCGAGTCGCAGTACGGTGGATGAGCAGCGAGATGTCATGACGAGTGCAAGTCATATTCTTAACTTCTGCTATGTCCATCGTCAGGCGGCTCTACACCGATGCCGTCTGGCATGACAGTGACGGAGTTGAGAGTGACTGTACCATGCTGCAAGAGAGAGTGCCACCGAGACAGAAAAGATGCTCCGACCTCACAAGTGGCTGCAAGCAACTTCCCTGCCTGATGGGTGAAAGGAGGTGTCCACTGTGATGTAAAGGGAGCCATGCGCGATGGAACCAGGAAAGAATTTTCAAAGCAATCGCCCAGCCAATGTATTGAGAACTGGAGTGCATTTCCAGAAGCAAGATAGAGAGGAGGAGTTCATTTGCCCTTTCATGTCAGAAGTTCATTCTTAGCGATGAGAAAAAGGAGAATCCTTGAGTCGCTTCTTGGGGATCTCATCCTCAACCTCCTGGCAACACAAGGTTCAGTGAGGGATATTGCTATCGTCGTCGTGATGTCTTACCCTAACTGCGTGCCGAGCGCCTCGCTTTGGAGTGAGGATCTCCCTACTGCTCGACTTGCTCACTGATATAGCAGTAGAGACTGAGGAGAGATGAGTTGACTGCTCAAGGGCATTGATCTTCTCCTGCTGCTCTGCCATGCTCGTGCAGAAATCCTTGATCTCCTGCAAACACGCTCACATCATCCTGTTGAGGCAACAAGCAGCCAACACTCACGCGCAGCAACCTGTCTATCTCTCCTGCGGCATTCGTGTCTTCTTTCAGCTTCTGTTGCGTTCTCGACATGTAGTCGTTGGCTACTCCCAGCACGTTGCTCGACCTTTTCTCTTTGCTGGCCACGACCCTCGAGCCGTTCCACAGGAGCACGTTGTTGGGCGCGTCAAGCCCGACCGCCATCTCTCCTGCAGCTGCCCGGTAGGCGCGCGCATCCTGGTGTAGCTCGAACACAACTAGCCTGCCAAAGAAGCGACGAGCAAGCGAGTCGAGCATCGCGTCTCCTGCCCTTACTTGCCTCACAAACTTGTTGGCCCTTCCCAGGGCAGCGCGAGGAACCTCGTCGCTTGCTCCGTCGGGCGAGTCGATCATGTCCGGGAGAGCGATGGCGCGCAGGTCGGCAGTGTCAGGGTTACGGGAGAGCCTGTCCTCGACGTACTTGTTCATCTGGTGGCTGGAGGAGAAGACGAGGGTGGAGAGCTCAGCACCAAAGGCGGTCGAGATGGCGACCTGCAGCTCCGTTGCCCTGCTGTCGTCGATCTGATACAAGGAGGCCGGGCAGCCCAGGCACGAGTGGCCCTGTGGGATCTTGGCTTCATACTTGCAGGGCAGAAAGGTTGCCTTGCTCCAGCGAGTCGCCTTCTCCTCGAGCTCTCGCTGGATAGATCGAACCTTTGACAGCCAGCGCTCGCATACTTGACCTTTCTGCGCATCGGCTGCGGCATCAAGTTCAAGAGAAAGTTGAGTGATCTCATGGGAGAAGCAGCTTTTAGTCGGCATCGTTTGTAGGCAGTTCTTGATCTTCCTCTGTGACTGCTCCAACTCGTTGCGGCAACGTGAGATCTCGATCTTCGTTGCTCTCGTCCTCTCTTCTTCTTCTTCAGCGAAGCTAGCAGCATCTCCATCCACGTCTTCTGCGTCATCGGTGACCGTGTCGTAATGCACGAGGTTGACTTGATGCTGTTTGCTGGGCACAGGCGGGTCAAAGTTGCAGGCTGTGTCGAAGCACACAGTGCATCGCGACAGATCGCGACCATCAGACCAGCGGCGCGGCTTGAGGCGGAACGACGAGCATCTGCCAGGACAGGAGGAGGAGAGCTGGACAGGTTCAGCCTCAATCTCAAAGTCGTCGACCTCCAGCACGCGCGGCGAGATCGAAAGCTTCCAGTCGGAAACAGGATGGTAAGAGGTGGGCTGATAAAGGCGATCGGCAGCGTGTACGCTGAAGGTAAAGCGATTCATCGATCCTTCTAGTTTGCAGCTTGGCAGGAGAATACAATGTACCGGTCCTGAGAACAGATCGTTACTCGCGTCACAACAGAATCTGAATGATGTTACCTGGCTCGACCTTCACCTTGCAGGCCGTTGACTTTGTTGTCTTTGACGAACCTAGCCTTGTGTCTTCGAACACTGCTTTGATCTTCAGGTCGTTCCCAACCTCGTTCAAGGAGAACATGCAGATAAGCTGGTTGCCTTCAAACGATATTGGGGTCGTTCCTAACTCCACGTCCTTCTTTCCATTGGCAGAGCAAACAAGCTTCACATCGGGTATTTCAGAGCTGAATTTCAACTCTTGCCCGTCCTCTGTGTGGAAGGTGATCTTGGCCGTGAAGTCTGCGGTCATCCGATCTCCTGACACTGTCGCCTGGAGGTGCTTGACGCTTGGCTCAACCTCGAGTCCAAGTTGCTGCACGGTGTTTCCAGGCATGGAGACAACCACCAGCTCCAAGCTCTTCAACTTTTTTGATTTCAGTGTGATCTTGTGTTGCCCCTTGGGCAGAGGGGGCAGACGAGCGAGTCTGTAAACAGTTTCTCGACCTTGCTCCCTCCACTTCTGTAGCTTTGCGGAAGATGACTTGGGGATGTCAAGCGTGAGATCGGTATCCCAGTGCTCTGACAGGTTGTTGCCGGAGCAGTCGGTCACCTGAAAGAAGATCTCGCAAAGATACTCGAGGTTGCTGGGGACCTGAAGGGGAAACAAATTCGTGTGCCTGCCATCCAGCATGATCTCCGAAGCCTTGCCGGCATGCAGTTCAATCTGACTCTCAATCGCCTTCATCACATACCATTGCTGAGCATACTTCTTCTTAGGTTTGATCTTCATCTCCATCCGAAACGTTCCTCGAGCTGGTTTGCACTTGATGTAAACATTTCTCATCTGAAAGTCATTGTCATGAGTAGTGATGTTGCCCTTTGCTTTGACCCCTGACACTTCAACGCCCTGACTGTCCTTCATTAAGATCTCCCGTTCTTCGCGCTCGTTGGTTTCAAACTTGAAGGTGTACGTCTCGTGGTCAATGTCGAAATCTCCAAAGTTATCGATGACGAGGCCGTTGCGATCGCACACGAAACCTCTTAGGCTGAAACTTTCTCCAACAACAACCTTGTCCCGCTCGACTTGCAGCCTCAGCAGAGCTGGTTCACCTCGATTCACTCTGACCTGAATTTTCAGATCCTGAGGAATGCCATTATCATTGTTGATGTTGATGGAATACGTCTCATCTTGCTTTGCGACAAACTCTGGCAGTAGCAGCTTCTTAGCCTTCGCAGGTCGGAACTTCAATGGGCTCCCTGCTTCCTGCCAGCTACACCTGACCTCGACAGTTTCCTTCAAGTCAATGCACGGCTGCATTGTCTCGTCTTTCGCGAGCAGGAACAGGTTGTCAAGAACAGTGCCATAATCAACCTCGATCACCACTAGAGCATCTCCTTCTCCAAGAATCTTTCCCTGCTGGCTAATCAAGAACCTCACCGGCGTCCCGCTGGTCTTGAGGGGGAAAGACATTCTTCGATGCAGCAGCTTATCGTCGCTGTGCAGGAAGAAGTCGAGAGATGCCTGGAGGTCAGCTGTGCATTCATCGCAGCAGGCGAAGTAAACGTCCTCGTTCAGCACGCAGACGTCAAGTCGGTCCATCAAGGAATGATGAAGCACAAGAATCCTCTTTTGGATCCTGTCAATGTTCAACATCTCAGGGCCACCCTCCGCAGGTACGAGAAGGCGGGAGCTATCGCTCGTAGCGTTGAAGTACTTGACCCACCAACAGCACCTCCCTCGCTCCTTGCTCACTGACTCAAGCCTGCCCTGTTGATACTTGTACCGGTTGGGTTGATCTGAATCGAGGCGCACGAGCAGCCAGTCACCCTTGGTAAAGAATCCATGCTCATGGCAAAAGAATCCCGCAGGTTCTTCTTGCTTCTCCAACAGACTTCTCCAAGTATCGTTCAGGTTTGCTCCGATTTGATTGTGCTCCTGCGTCTTTTTCTTTGCTCCCCACGCGCTGACAACACTGCAGTTCTTCACCTTTGCGGTTCTCTTGTCAGCAGGTCTGTTGAAGTACAAACTTTGCAGACGTTTGTCCATAAGGAGAATGCATTTTCCGGCAAATAAAGGGCAGCTGATGTAACTACTCTCAAGCCGTAGATCAGTGCTGGTGACGAACATCTTTGCTGTTTCACCAATGGTGTCACACGGATTGCTGTACCTGTCTTTGATGGAGCAAGAAATATCAGGGAGCTCAGACAGGTTAGTAAGCTCCAGGCCTTGACTGCAGTCAACAGGCTCTACCTCGATGCACTGAGGATCTCCATGCTGGACCTCGAGATCAAAGTCCACATGAACAGACGATCCACTCTCACTCGTGACGATGAGCGTTGCCTTGAACTTGCCAGCACTCCCATCTCGAGCCTCCAAGATCTTCATTTCTATCGCGTCTTCGTGCAACGTTGTCTCTACTTGCAACTGAGGAGGTCTGCTTGCAATGGAGAAGGATTGCTCTACTTGGCTTAGCTTGATCCTCGGCTTATGCATTTCTTGGGGGCTGACAACGTTGTCGTACTCGTCATACAAGGTAGCCTTGAACGAGGACTGGCGTCCGAACCTGATCGAGACCACTCGGACATCATCGTTCATCTTCACTTTGCTCACATCTCCTGCAACGACCCTGAAGCGAAGGGGAGTGCAAGCGATGGGGTGATGAGGTAAAGTGGACTCAAGACTCACAGTGTACTCGCCAGCCTTTGTCAAGAAGACAGGGTCGGTGCCGAAAGGATCGTTACGATCAGGAAGAACAAATTTCTCCTGCTTCATGTCTTCCTGGTGGAATATCACATGCAACGTACACATTGGATTGACGTCGATTCTCGCTCCGAGGTGATTGCGACACTCGAGCTTGAGTACGCGCTGATCGCCAGCTCGGATTCGCTTCTTGCTCTGAACGAAGAAAACTTCACTGGCGAGGTTTCCTTTGTTCTTCTCCTTGTGCTCTTCAAAGGTTGCCGCGTCAATCAACCTCATCGACCAGTCTGGAATCTCTTTTTGCTCCACATTTTCAAAGCGATTGTTTGTCTCTAGCATCAAAATCTCTACCTTCCCCTGATGGAGGCTGTTGCGATGCTGTAGAAACCGTCGGATCTGCCCGACAAGTAAGCTCTTTTTGTCCTTGTTTTCCAAATGAGCCTCTTCAGCCTCGAACACCTCAACGTAGTCACCGACGTTGAACTTCTTGCCGCTGAAAGTGATAGACTGGTGGGTGAAAATGCGTTGGTTTGTGTCAAACTCAGCGTCTTCATCCTCGAAGGTGATTTCTTCGTCATACTTGCGGTGACACAACAGCAGCCAGGTATCATATGCCTCAGACAGAACCTTATCCTTAAAAGCTTTTTGCACTCTCGACAGATTTCCTTCTCTTTGATGCAATTTGGTCTTGTCGGCTTCCGGTGCAATGTCTCTGTCAACAAACATGATTCCAAATGCTCTGTTGCGTACATCAGCTGAGATGTTCAACTTCGTTCTTTTGCTCTTGCTCTTCTGCATGAACTCGGGCATAAATTGATCTGCTAGCAACCATCGCCCCATCCAGAAAGTCATGAATCTCCTGTGCTCCGCGCAAGATAGACCAAACAGTCTGTCCACAAATTGAATCGTTTCACTGTTGTTTCGTTTCGGGAAGTAAAACACGGCTCCCATAACCATCGTTTTCTTGAAAACGAGATCTTTCCGCTTGTATTCTCTCAAGTCAAGGTAGAGAGGAAAGCAGTCAACAGCAGCGTCGCTCAGCAGCGTGTCAAGACAACAGCTACTCGCACAATGAGCCACCGTCATCTCCTGAACAACTTCATGTCCTTTCTGACCTTCTGAGGTCACCTTGAGGTTTAGTTCCAGGTGCGGTAAAGTTTTCGCCTCGTCAAGCAGCTGAATCGCCTTAATCAGCTTGTTCTTATCATTCACCATCCTTGTTGTCACTTCGATGTTTCTAATCTCCTGAACGTCATTCTCGCAAACACATGTCTCCTGACATGCTCTCAGAATTTTCTGCGCCATGAGATAGAAACCGGGCTTGCTCCCTTGAGATTGGTTCACTCCAAGATACATGAAGTACATCATTCGCAGACTCTTGATAGTCTCAAGTATCCCCTCGTCGGCGGGCAAGCTCCCGGTCTCGAGCAAGGTCGTGTCGAACTCATCGATGACTATCTTGCAGTAGCTCGCATTCACCATTCCTGCATCCTCCAACCGTCTCGCAAAGCTCGATGCAATCCATGCGTTGGGGTCCGAATCCTTCACCGAGTTCTCAATCATTGAGCCCTTGCTTTTGCTAATGATACGAATGGTCTTTCCGAGTAGATTGCATGCATTCTTGGATCCGACTCCATACCGGGAGAAACTTCCTCCAAAGTATCTGAGGAAAGATCGACTGGATGGATCATACCGGCGTTGCACATCTGCTCTCGCTGAGCCGTACTGAAGCAATTTCTTTGGGTCTGCGCAGCCAACCCCATTGTCATGCAGAGAAAATCGTTTCTGGATCAAGTCGATGATAATCTCAATCTTCTTGCTCTCTTCGATTCCAGTCTGCATGACGGCTTCGATCGCGTTGTCCAACAGCTCCCCAAGAGCTGAAAGAAATGTGTAGTTGCTGATAGAGCCCTCGATGAGTCGCCGCTTGTTGGGAGCGATACTAGTGATCCATTCACACGTATCGTTGACTGAGACCGAGTCAGCACAAACAAACATCAGCATTCTTGCCGCACGGCTCATGTCGCTCACCATCGTATACCAGGCGCACTTCGCACGCACTGTCTTGGAAGTTTGACAACAAATCTTGGAAATCTTTCAGCTCACCGCCTTCACCACTCATAGCGCAAAGCTTCAGCTCCTTCGGCATGCGTGAGAAACAGCAGGTATGGATTTGATCACCTCTTCTCCTGACCATCCCAGTTTGCTGAGCTTGCGCTTCACCTCTGCCAAGACTTGCGGTATGCTGCTGAAATCTTGGCATTTGAGTTGGATAGGGCTGTGAAAGCCAACAAGTCAGACGCAAACAGCTGTATTGCTCCGTTACCTCTCGATGCGAGGAACTTCGTTTCTGATCCTATCCGCTATGTAGATTTTCAGCACGTCGCTGTCGCGATAATCGCTCATGGCGCCGACTCGTTCGAAACCTGCAAGAAAGCACGCCAATCAAGGGGGGAAGACAGAGAGCGCGTGCTAGAGCGCGGCAGCAGAAGGAGGAACAAGGAGGAGGAGAGACTAGGGGGAGGAGGATGGACTAGGGGGAGGAGGAGGGACACGTGGGAAGAGGCGGGTCGAAGTAGAGCAGAAGCGAGTGGGCGGGGAGTATAAATGCGGTCTGGTAGCTAAGAAACCCGTACAAGTACAACTCTCAGTACAAATGCCTCACTTCTCCTGGTACAACAGCGTGTACCGTACCACATTCATTACCAGTACTACTTTCAGTACCTGCAGTACTCTCTTCTCAGCTAAGGCATACTGGCTCAGTGGACTCGTAGTAGCTCCTCAGTCATCTACTAGGAAAGTGTACCGGGTCAAAGTTCGTGGAAGTGCTACTACAGCCCCACTCAAACGGTTTGACCTTTTTTTTCCCTGGGCCGCCGCTAACATGACTGATTTTTTACTTAACTTTGAGTAAAAGACTCGCCAATCACTACCATGATCACTCAGGCCCGCCTCCCTTACTCGACCCTTGACGGCATGTCCGCCTCAGGGAGAAAGGCCTTTGTCCACCAGCTGCCCATGAAGCGCAGGGTGGCAGCGGCATGGTCGGGTTGGACTCTGAGAGGAGATGAGAAGCGATCAAGGTCCGAGGGAGACGGAAGAAGCGGCTACCGAGGAAGCCTCGTCTCTGCCGATGGCTTGCGTGCTGGACCCAAGCATGACCTGCAGACTCAAGCGAGAGAGCTCGGGCTCACTTTGATGGCACACCCTGCCACGAAGCACCGGGAAGGTGCGGAGCAGGAGATCTGCTACAAGACATACCAGAGTCCGAGTCGAGAAAACCAGGAAGAGGGGGACGAGGAGGAGGAGGAGGAGGAGGAGGAGCGGGAGAGAAGTTGCAAGAAAGTTCAGAGTACGACGGCCGCAAATGATCCACGAGGCATTGTTGTCTCCAGCGATGATTTGGTTCTCGGACGGAAGTTTGATCTCCAGGAGGATGCAGAAGCGCTGGGTATGATCGTGACACCTCAAGGACGATACGTCCTCGGATCGTCTAGGCAGCGCAGGATGTTTGCCTCCAGCCTTGCTTCCGGGCAGATCCTCTGGGAGAGTGACGGCCCGGTAACGGAAGAGGACGTGAAGGAGGTTCTGCACGCCATGACTAGACTAGATCAATCCATCCACATCAACACGGGCACTCACGGCACTGCAGACGGAGGGCTCTTGACAGCAGGCGGTAACACCATCGATTTTTTCTTTGAAGACTATCGCACTATCAAGGAGCTGGAGCAGCCAGCCAAGGTTTCCATTCATATGGTGACGTCGCAAAGCGATCCCTTCTTGCCGCTCAAGGCGAACATGGTCATCAACGCGTGGTGTCACAGCTGCATGTACGGCTTTGCCGACAAGGTGGACATCGAGACGGGGAGGATAGTCGAGTGGACGTATGGGAGCCTGCCGAGGCGTCTCCGCGAGATCCTGAAGCAGATGCTCGGAGATGAGGAGAGCGTTGATGACGCGATGGAGTGCTTCGTTGAGACGAGCTGCTCCGAGACCGACCCCGACGTCGATGCGACAGCTAGAGTGTCATCGGACCACCTTCTGGACAAGTTCATGCACAACACGGGTAAGCGCGTGCTGCTGCTACTAGGAATGACAGGAGCAGGCAAGTCAACATTGGGCAAGAGGTGGGCGATTCAGATGGGCGAGGCATGGCAGGTGGGAAAGCCTTATCCGGTATACCTCCACCTACCTCGGTGTAGGTCTGTGAAAGAGTATTTCGAGGAAGTAGGATCGCTGACATCGGGCGGGGAGCGGTCTTGGCGAAATTTCGTGCGCAGACACACGTTCGTTGTAGTGTTGGACTCGTATGATGAGATGGGGACCATGGAGAATGTTGTGGAGAAGGTGTTCAAGGAGCTGGCAGGCTGCAGAGGGATCAAGACGATTGTCACTTGCAGGAGTGGCTATCTCAAGAAAGAAGGAAAGTCCAACACGCTGTTCTGGCCTCCTGGACTTGAAGGGAGAGATGCCCTACAAGTTGCCTGGGTTTGCGAATTGAGCCTGTCAAACAAAGAACAAGTAAACCAATACATTGATAACCATATCAGAAAGCGGGTGCATACTGAGTGGAGCAAGAAGCAGTACGACGAGGCGATCAGGTCGATGCCAGAGCTTCAATTTATAGTGAGCACGCCCTACACGCTCAAGGTATTGCTGGTCGTGCTTCCCTCCTTGCACCGGAAGTTCATAAAGAAGCCAAAGTATACACTCACTCGGCATAACATACACAAGGAGTACGCGAAGGAATGGTACAGGAGAGAATGGGATAAGCTTAAGCAGAATGTGAACATGGCTATCAAGGTACGGGAAGAAGAGGTTGATGACGGGAACTTCATGGCCTGGTATTCCAACGCTGCTCAACAGCTCTGCCTTCACATGCTCATGGAGCATAAGAATTTCATCCTACATAAGGCAGAGGGCTCGTTTCTGGCGGGCCCGCCTTTCAATCTTTCAATGAGAGAAGGCAAAGTTGAGAAGAAGCTAGGATACTGGCTTCTGAGGGGATGTCTGACTAGACTGAAGGTGCACAAGCATCAGAACACTCTTGAAGTCAGCTTTGCCCATGACATGCTGCGCAGCTTCTTCCTTGCCCGTGCAACCTTCGCGCAGCTTCAAGCACAGATTGATGGAGCACCAGCGAGTCTGTCGGTGCGAAACCTCCGAGGCGAGGTCGAGACGATCAAGGAGCACGCCATTGTCGTGCAGAGCAAGCGCAAGTACCAGGAGAGGCTGTTTGACGTCATCAGAGCCTCGCGGGAGGACGGAAGCGAGGCGACGGGGAGTGCGTCAGCAAACGCGGCTACGATCTTGGTAGCAGCGAGCGTGAGCTGGTCGGGTCTAAACCTGTCGGGGGTGCGATTGGCAGAGGCGATCTTGAGGAACGGCATCTTCCATCGGACGGACTTGAGGCGGGCTGACCTTTCCGGGGTGGACGCGAGCCACGGATACTTTGTGGAGACGCGGCTGGAGGGAGCGCAGCTGGATGGAGCTGACTTTGGGGAGAGGGCGACAGTGAGGATCGAGTGCGAGGAGGTGAGATGCGGGGCGTTCGAGCCCGGGGGAGAGGCTCTTGCAACAGTGTCGAAGGACGGGAAGATGCGGGTGTGGGATGTGGAGACCGGTAAGTGTATGAGGGAGCTTGGGGGTGGAGGGGAAGAGATCGATATGATACGATGGAGGGCTGATGGGAAGAGGCTGGCGTCGGGGTCAAGGAGGGGAAGGATAAGGGTGTGGGACGTTGAGGCAGGAGAATGCTGCCTTGAGCTTTTGAGAGAGGAGGAGATAGGGGAGATAGGCTGGATGGGGGACGAGAGGATCGCTTGGTGGACGCACAGGGAGAAATACTGCATTCAAACAATGGACGTGGAGCTGGGAGTATGCACTCGCGAGCGCGAACTCAACACGGCTGGGAAACACTCAATGCGCTTAGGACCGGACGGGAGGAAGCTCGCAGGCGTATCGAAGTTAAGTGGTCAGGCGTGGGTGTGGGATGTAGAGACGGGGAGGGGGCAGGAGCTACAGGGGCCTGAGGGAGGAGTGACAGGGCTGATCTGGGGGCCAGACGGGAGGAGGCTCGCGGGCGTGTCGAAGACAGGAGGGGGAGCGTGGGTGTGGGATGCAGAGACGGGGAGGGGGCAGGAGCTACAGGGGCCTGAGGGAGGAGTGACAGGGCTGATCTGGGGGCCAGACGGGAGGAGGCTCGCGGGCGTGTCGAAGACAGGAGGGGGAGCGTGGGTGTGGGATGCAGAGACGGGGAGGGGGCAGGAGCTGGAGGGGCCTGAGGGAGGATTGGAGCAGCTGATCTGGGGGCCAGAAGGGAAAAGGCTTTTCACGCGGTATACATCTGACGGGTCGATCAAGACCTGGACATTGAGGGATGAAGGATTCTTTGTTCTCACGGCTGATTTCAATCGATACGAGAGAGTGCTTGTGTGTCGCAATGCTTCCATCGACCAGTCGCTCTCGAGCCCCATCAGACGCCTGCTGGAGGAGAGAGGAGCCGTCGCTCAGGCTAACACATCAACCAGAGGCTCGCGGTGCTGTGTACAGTAGAGGTCTTGAGGGAGGAGGTTCTGTTCGATTACATGTCAGGCAGCTTAGCGTGTCACTCGAGTGTTGTTCTCGCTGCTCCTCGTCCGATCTGTCTTGGAGCCTGACGTCGGACCGCTTGTCGAAGCGCCGGCACCCGCTTGCTCACGGGCCTCGACGCCCCTGTGTAGGAAGCGATCACCCCTACTGTATATAAATACAAGTGCTCGGCGTTGACGAAGCTCTTGGTCAGCCGGACGGACTCGGGATCGCAGTGAACTAGTCCACTGACCACCCCCTTGCCCCCCCGGCTCAGTCAAATGAAAGAAGTTCCGATGATCATCGTTACGTGTCCGTTCAAGTTAACGGCGCCGGGCTTCATGTGACTCGCTCAGTGAGCCTCCGGGACTCCGGGGAGCGGCCCGGCAGTCCGAGTCCGATCACCCGGCCGGCACTTTTTTACTGGCTTTAGTCGGGCCCGCGTCAGGAGCCACTGAGCAAGAAACCATGCAAGAAGGGAGGTAAGGGAGCAGGGAGCAGGGAAGAGGCGCGGGAAGCATGGCGGGAGCATGGCAGCTCACGATGATCATCTTTGCTATCAGAATGTCTGCCAACTTTGAGCAGACTCTTAGCCTCCTCCATTCCCGAACTGCTAAATGTGCATGCAGCGACAGCCGCATCACGTTCCCGAGGCTTCGTGGGGGATCAAGCTCAAGCTCAGACATTCACGAGAGACCAAATAAGAAAGCGAGAAAGTTCTCGGCTGTAAATCTGGGTGATTCCGGTTCAGATCCAGAACAAACGCAGCAGTCGGAGAGGTCGACGAAAATGGAGGAAGTGTACGATGAAGCGGGATCGATTTACGATGATGTCGAGGAGATATCGGATGACACTCTGCGTTGGCTAGGTGAGCCGGACCTAAACTTTCCATCCCCTGATGTGCTTCCTTTGTATAGAGCGTCAGGCTCAACCCAAGGTCAACTCCACTTTTTCCTTCCCCGCTCAAAACGAGTCGGAGCATTCGGAGGAGGAGGAGGCGGCAGCGCCTCGCATGAGCATGAGCTTTCTTGCCAATGAACGAGAGCGCATCAGCAACGCCAAGACAGCTCTGTTTGAAGCAGCTCAGAAGGTTGACAGCGACTTGATCAGAAAGGCGGTCAAGAATGGAGCTTCCATCACTTCTCAAGACGAGTCCATGTGCATGTGGACGGCCTTGCATTACGCGGCAGAGAACGGGTCTGTGCCGACCATGCGCACGTGCTTGAGGCTGGGGGCAAACATCACGGCGAGGAGCAGCCAGGGGCAGACGGCTCTGCATGTGGCGGCACTGGAAGGGAAGATAGAGGCGGTGAGGTACCTCCTCAAGAAGGGCATCTTCGTCGACGAGCGAAACCTCTTTCAGTACACGGCTCTGCATATCGCTGCGTCTCAAGGGAACCTGCAGGTGGCTCGCATCCTCCTTGACGCCGGGGCAGACATCAACGCCCTGACCATGGACGGCAACAACGTCATCAACCTCGCGGCGACGCAGGGTCACCACCTTCTGATCCGCGTCCTCATCGAGCTCGGGGCCAACGTGAACAACTCAAACGTTGAGAACCGCACAGCCCTCCATCATGCGGTGCTGCAGAACGAGGAGCAGACGGTGAAGGTGCTGCTGGACGCGGGCATATGCGTGAATCACGCCAACAACGATGGCAACACCGCCCTGCATGAAGCGGCTGTGATGGGATGGGTGGACCTCGTGGAGATGATCCTGTCCAACTCGAATCCTGACATTTTCCTGCTCAATAACGACAACCAGACAGCGATGGAATATGCTCGTCTTGCGGGGGAAGGACTCTGTGCGTCTGTGCTGTGGAACAAGATGGGACTGCCGCTGGGAAAGCTTGAAGTGCCTCCAAGACCCAAGACTATGAAAGAAGAGGAAGACGAATTCCTTGAGAAGTAAGCAGAGGTCGAAGGGGAGGGGGGATAGGAAGGAGAAGAGGACCCTGTGGGGGAGAGGAATGATTTAGGTACAGCGAGGGGAATGGAAGAGAGTTGGGGGCGAGGAGGAGTAAGGATATCTGACTGGCATGCTTGCTCCGCAGGTTTTGGCAGTCGTACTGCGAGCACAGGACAGAAGCTTCTCTACCAGGAGTGAAGAAATGCTGCACTATAGACGAATGGCTCGCAGCAATCGAGCGCCTCCAGGGGCACGAAGAGCCTCCGCTGAAGCCCGAGGACAACTTTGTGATCCGCAAGGGCCTTCGAGTTTATCTCAACGACAACAAGAAGAAGATGAAACAGATTCAATTCCCCTCAAACCAGCCAGACCAACCAGACCAAGGTCAATGAAATCTATGTATATCCACCCTACCCCTTCTTTCCCCACACAACCTCCTCCTCAGCCACTAGGTAGGAACCTTCCCAGTCGACCATGGCACCCTCGCCCTTTCCACGCTGCGGCCTCTCATGCCGTTCCAGAAGGACTTGGCGTCCATCGGCTAGCGGGAGGTCAGAAACTGACAGGAAGCAGGAGCAGCGACCTTCTTGCCCGGTGGCTGAACTTCAATCGCATCCAACTGACTCCCGTCGTCGCAAGTGATCACCAACGCGTTCCCTGCTGCCTCGTTAGCGAGCAAGTGAAGGTGCGCGAGACGAATGAGGAGGGGAGGGAGAGAGAGGAAGGGATCGCAGATGGAGTTGGAGAAGGATGAGATCGAGATGGAAGGAAACAAAGAGGTGAACAACTGGATCTGGACAAGGACGACAAGCATGGAAGCACGAGAGACCCTTGGGATCAAAATTGACGGCATGAACGCCTAGCACCGCTCCTCCTTGCTCTCGGCGGATCCTACTGGTAACGATCTTGACCTGCAGACGAGTCAGCTCAGCTCAGCTGGCAGCCCAGCAGGGCCCCTGACGTCATAGCCTCACCGTCATCTTCTCTTCGTCCGGGCAGCCGCTGTTGATGACAAGATCCATCGTCGTCCCCGGCCAACCGGCAAAGGCCCGCACCTTGTTCGAAATCAGTGAGGATACAGGAGCAGCAGCAACACTCACCCTGTTGTGCATGTACTTGGCGTTTTCCGTGAACCAAAGTTTGCTCTCCTCCTTGTTCATCTTAGCCGCGTACGTCGCTTCCTCGTCGTTCTGAGAGGAGCGTCAGGATTCAGCCCCAGCAGAGGATCGCACCTGTATGATGCATCCCGTTCCGTCCTGCTGGTACTTGCCCTCGAAGATGCCAGGAAGTGCAGACAGTAGGAGCTCACTGATCTCCTCATGAGCAGGAAGGAACAGCAGGAGGGAGGGGGAGGGACAAACAGAGGGAGGGAGCAGGGGGGGCAGGGCGGCAAGAGAGTCGAACCTTCCCCGGTCAAAGAGGATGGGCAGAAGCTGATCTGCCTTCTCGTCGCCTGTCAGAGGATACTCCTCCTGTGCGGCGATCAGGCTCGTCGACATGTCAGGGATCGTGACCTGGCGGATAATGGGACCCGCGTCCATCTCGAACTGGGTGAATAGAACGGACACTCCCGTCACTGCCGCACAAACTTCAGCATCGCCCAGCTGACTCTCAGCCTCCCCACCAGCAACTCCATCCTCCAGCGCACGAGGAACGGGAGAGGCTCCACGGTACTTGGGAAGAAGAGAAGGATGGATGTTGACTGTGCCCAGCCTACCCGTACACGTCAGATGCTCGTTGCTGCGTGCGATCAAGACCTGGGGATTGTGAGGAATTTCTTGGTGAGGAACTGACCGTAGGCTGCGGTTATGCAGAGATCCGGGCTCAGACTCTATGAGTACTTGTTCAGACGTCGGTTGGAGGATGGGAGCCTCGCTCCCTCTCTCCCTCTCTCCCTCTCTCCCTCCTTCTCTCCCTCCATCTCTCCCTCCATCTCTCCCTCCATTCTCCATCTTCTCCCTCACACCCATGCTCCCTCCCCTCCTGACCTCCAGCTTCTCAAGAAACTCGGCCGAGTCTTCGAACTTCTTCATAATCCCTGTGGGGGTCCAGACCTGAACGCCTGCATCTTCACCCGCGAGATGCACGGGACTCTTCTGCTCGTCAAGCGTGTCAGATGGACAAGAAAGAAAGATTCTCACATCGCATCGCATCGCATCGCATCGCATCACAGTGCGGTTACTCGCCTGCAGCTCCTTCTTTCTGTTCGCCTTCGCTGGCGGATTCGAGACCACGGCCGAGACCTCGAAGGTAGAATCTGGAGGAGGAGGGGTGGGAGTAAGTGAGCCGCTGAGCTGCTCCTGTGCTCCCTCCCCTCACCTGCTGCCTTTGATGCCTCGAAGATCTTTCGGAAGGCGATTGTTGCTACTTCTGGGGTCCCGAGGAACACTACTTTCTTCTTGCCACCGTCACCGGCAAGCATGCTAAGGGTCCTTGCGACGCCAGGAACGCGCATGGCAGGACTCATGCGTTCTCTTGAGCTGAGGGAGCAACAGGAGGAAACGAGTCTCACTCCAGGAGCAAAACCAGAAACGAATCCCAAAAGATCCCCTCTGGATCCGCTGGGAGCTGGACATGGGAACAGAGTTGCTGGCGAGGATGGCGGGGCCATGATTGGTCTGAGAGAGGAAGAAGCGGAGGTCTGGAAGTTGCGAAGGGAGGAAGGAGGAGGAGGAGGATGAAACAGCCGCAGAGTCGCTTCCACGTCTCTCGCTTGTCGCGCCATTGTCGCTCCCACCCTCATCATCAGCATCCCTACCACAAACATCCTCGACATGTCGGCCTCGCAATCCACCCCTTACCCCTGTGTTTGGGCTACTACCCCACCAAATTTGTACCCTACCCTTCAATATCATACAATTTTCCTTTGCAGTTGCTTTTGAATTCCCCCGAAGAATTGGACCCACCCCTATCCCTACGTACCCCCCACCTTTCGTAGACCTTGAACATATTTCGGCCCTCATACCGTCGATGAGACACATAAACGAAGGCAGCGTAGTTGATAGTATGGTTGGGCGACGAAGGAAGAGGAGGCGGGGGGGGGGGGGGGGGGGGGGGGGGGGGATTGGAAAAATTGCAAACATGAGTTTGTGCCAGCATGTTATGGTTGAAGAACCAGTGATGCGGAAAATAGATCCAAACGAGAAGAAAAGATTGAGAGACGGGAAGGTTTAAATTCCAGAGCTTTGCTTTGCTGATGGAGTCTCTCATTTCCTCTGTCTATGATTAGACACAAAGCCATCGCTTGCTGTTTGACTGATGGCTATCTTTTAGTTTCACACCCTGCCGCTCGGATCTTTTTCTTCGTCTCGGCTGCTCTGGATGATTTCGCGATTTCCGCGAGACATTGCGCGACGTTCGGGACGACTTCCTTTGTTTTGTGCTCAGCTGTACCCGCTGCTTGCCATTGTTAGTTTGCAGGTCAGCCAGGCGTTTCACGTGGCTGGGCGGCCAGTTCCATTCAAGTCGCTCAAGTTCGCGGCTCTCAGTCGCCTCTCAAGACCCCCAAGGTCGAGACTGCCTGACTTCCTCCTGTCCTTCTCCTCCAGTGACCCCTGGCTCAGGACGAGACCTCTCGCGATCTTGGCTCAGTTTGGAGGCTTGGTGGAGGGGATGGACAAGTTCTTGCGAGGAGGAGGAGAGTCCAGCTCTGACGACCCGAACTCACCGTGGAAGGACCAGGCGCCGAGCTGGGAAGACCTGCAGCAGAAGGTGACTTGTGCTCGCCCTCTCGTCCGTGACGCCCCTGCTGTGCTCTAGCTCGCGAGCCTGCAGACGGCGGAGGAACGAAGCTGGCCGAGCGTGGTGGCGAGCGGACGAGGACCAGCAAACCATCAGGCGAGTGTTCGTCTGTTCGAGGCCTCGGACGACACGGAGCCTCGGGTGATCCTGTATCGAGACAAGGCAGCCTGGTGTCCGTACTGCGAGAAGGTATGGCTTCATCTAGAGGAGAAGAGAGTACCGTATCGTGTGGAGAAGGTCAACATGAGATGCTACGGTGACAAGCCCGACTGGTTCATGAGGATGCAGCCGAGCGGAGGGATTCCTGTAGCCAAGATCGACGGGCAGGTGATCACCGAGTCAAACGACATCATGCAGACTCTCGAAGACGTCTTTCCTCAGAACCCCATGCTCCCTGCCAGCTCCGACCCGCAGGCCCCTCGAGTTGGGAAGCTGCTGAGGCTAGAGCGACAGATCTTTAGCTCCTGGTTCCGCTGGTTGGTCTCTCCGTCTCGCTTTGGAGACTCGCAGCAGATCAATTTCGAGTCTCTCCTCTCCCAAGTCGACGAGGAGCTCAAGGAAGCTAATGACATCGCTGTGGCTAACGGGCATAAAGAGGGACGCTTCTTCCTTGGAGACAGGATCAGTTTGGTCGATTTCATGTTCGCTCCCTTCCTGGAGCGCATGGCGGCGTCAGTTCCCTACTACAAGGGGCTGGTTATCCGTGACCCTGCGCGCTGGCCACACGTAGAGCTGTGGTTCAAAGCCATGGAGGAGCGGGACTCGTTCAAGGGGATTCAGAGCGACTACTACACGCACTGTCATGATCTTCCTCCTCAGATCGGAAACTGCTTCTCTCACCCTGAGGCTGAGAAGTACCGCAAGGAGATCGACGGTGAGCTCTGGCGCCTGCCAGTCAGACAGGGCATCGAGCCCTTGAACGCAGGAGCTGACATGGCGCGACGAGAGGCTGCGGCGCGAGTGATTGAGAACAGAGACAAACTTGTTCCCTTCTGCCTGCGAGCCGTGGGAGCTAGGGGCTCACCTCGCGTGTCTGCTCCGCTCTCAGACCCCAACGCCAAGCCCGATCTGAGGTTCACCCAGCAGGTGTAGGCACTAAGGCCCGCAAACTTTTCTGACGCTGCTAGCAGATGGACGCGGCGCTCAGGCATCTGGTGGACGCCATGCTCATGGAGGCTGCTGACTTCTCTCGACTGTCCCCAGGCTTGCCCAGCAGCTCCATCAAGAAGGGGCTCACGTATCTTCGTGACCGTGTTTCCGTTCCCCGGGATATGTCGTTTGCTGCTGCTCAGCAGCTACGCGCACACTTGAACGAGCTGGCGAACGCGCTCTGAAAGAGATCCTTCTCACGAGGAGTCTCAACTCATGAGTGGGTCGCTTAACAAATACAAATTAAAAAAAGCGCACTTCAAATTAAAGTCATAGCGATGACAAAAAGCTTGACTTCACTTCTTCTTCTCCGAAGTCATGGTATCACTCAGCGAGTTTTGTTTCGCAGTACAGAACTGGCAGCAGTTAGACTCAGCGGCAGGCCTCAAGGTCAAGGGCTTACTCTGCAATGGCACGTATGCCCGAGCTTCAAGTGATATCGTACCATATGATCGAATTCATCCTGAAGTAGGTAAGTGATCTCAATTTTCGCAAATGACAATTACAAAGTCGACTTTCCCGTCGCCATCCTTGCCACATGTATGTCAGGATGCATATGAGAGAAGCAAACGAAGTCCCCTTACCACATCAAACTCAGACAAGAATGTATCGATCTCTTCTTCCGAAGGACGCTCACTGAGCTCCGACATGGCGCAACACAACTCTTGGCTGTGAGTCAGAAATCAGAATCAGGTCACCCAGGATCCAAGGTGATTTGCACCGATCGAGATAAAGATTCTTATCCTTGTCAAAATAGTCGAATTTTCTTTTCAGCTCCTCGTCAAACTGATAAAAAACAGTTGAGCAGGAGGCATGAGAGAGAGAAAAGTGCAGCTTACCTCAGTGGGGTGAAGATGCAGCAGTTTCTTGAAATATTCAGAAAGCGTCGCTCCCATACTCTGACGAATCCTGCATCAAAGTGAGGAACCAGAGAAAGAGTCCCAGACGGCTGCCTCTGAGTCTCTTGGATGGTTCCCTTCATCTCTGCCAGGCCCTTGGGTGTCAACGAAAGTAGCATCGAGACAAGAGTCCTCACCATCCTTGACCGACGAAAGTCTCTCAAAGATTGCTTCCTGCTCGGGCGGAAGGTTCCATCCGGACGAACTTGTCCTTCTCACTCCACTACCAGGATCCGTCGGCACTCGAGTGAAGGTTTCAGCAGCAGGAGGGTGGTTGTGATGAACAGGTTCTTCCGAAAGCATCAGTTCCGATGGAATGGTGTGACTTGTCGCTTACCATCATTCTTGTAGACCGAGGCAATGATTCCTGAGTTTCTCCTTGCAGACCCAGCATGGGATTGATTTGATCCAGAAGATGTAGTTCTGATAAACCCTTCGTGGTGATGACCAGACATGGACTTGGACACTGTTGAACTTCTCAGTCAGGTACCACCGTTGAAATCAATTCTCCAGCACGAGACACCCTCAAACATTCTGTGACATCTCTCAAATATGTCGGAATTATTCTGCAGTCTCTGACGACTTACCAATCACTTCCTGCCCTCTCCACCAAGGAGTAGTGAACTGTGTCTTTGTGGTCTGACCCTCACCTATCTGGTATGACTCGATACCAATCTTTGTCTCTGATCCTTTCTAGAGCTCACGCTGTATCACCTCGCCTCGTTCGATACCAATGAGTGTCCCTCCACCCGTCTTTACCTTGTTCTCCTCCTTCGCCAGAGAACTTCAAGATTTTACGATCCACCATCCACTTCTTCTCCCTCCCAACCCTCTCCCTGTCCCCCTTGCCCCTCTCCCTAACCCAACCATTCTTCGGCCTCCTGCCTCACTCCACATCTGCTTGCTGCACCTACTATTCCCTCTCATTTCGCCCTTCCTCCTTTCCTTGCATGAGGGGCTCTCTCTCGCTCTCTTCTTCCTGCTGAGATCGAGGTTTCTCTTCCTCTTTCCCGCCAGCTCTCGTCCTCTCCAGCCTCCTTCACAACCACTGAGCGGTTCAGCCGCCCATGGATCAGAGGCACAAGGGTGGAGAAGTTCAGGGGGGGAGGGGGTACTGGGATTCCATGCTTGACTCGTCGGAACAGGGTGGGTAGCCCTGGCTAGCGTGTTGGGGTACTCGGCCCCTGAGTTGGTGGGGTAAAGGGGGTAGGGTGCTACAGATTATTCGGATGCCAGGGTGGTATATTTTTTCAGGTAGGTCCGGGTCAGTGGGGAGGCCCTCGGAGGGGGTCATGGACCGGTTCTTCGCAGGGGTGCGGCCCCTCAGGGCCAACTCTAGGAGGCTACTCCTTGCAAGGAGGTGGGTACCAGAGGTTGCAAGGGCCCACGGGGGTGGGAATACTTGCATGTTTGAAATTTAAGGTCATGAAGACAAATATGGCTCTGATTATTCAAATGTAGATGTTGAAGATTCGATTCTCGATCAAATATTCACAGTATCTCTCCTCTAAATAAAAATTCAGTCATCAAGGCAGCCCCTACCAACCCCCAGTCAGCATTTGCTAATCTTAGCCTCCGAAACCCCCGCTAAAATCAGATATAAATATAGGGGGTCGCAACTACCTCGCTCCCCGTTGGCATCTTAACGGCTCCCTTATCACTGCCGCGGTCTCAGTGCCATGCCACCGTGACGCCGACCCACAATGATGGGAGGGCCGCCGGCCGGGCGGCCGGCAAACGGCGCTGGACTCGCGGCCCGTGCTACTAAGAGTAACCTACGGTACTTCACTTTGAGTAAAGGGCCGCTAAGTACTTTGAGTCATTGCCGTATGGTAGTACGTGATAAGCCTAGTACGCCGCGGCCCGGGCCCCGGTGGTGCCGGGCCCCACTGCCAGAACTTGACGGTCTGACACTGAGTGGCCCGGCAAGGAAGTTGGCCCTGACTCGGACCGTATACTTTACTCAAAGTATACCGTAGTACGGTACGGCGGCGCCCGGCCCGCGGCCGGGCCGGGCCGGGCCCGGACCCGGCGCCGGTACTGTTTTCACCGAGGCGGGCCCGTCTCGAATCTGCTGCTCTCATCACCCCCGACAAGCCTAGGGTATCATGAGGGTGGTCTGTGGAGAATTGGGGGTGGGGTAGGGGCAGGCTCGGATATTTCCGGCAGACAATGTTCTCAGGGCTTGTGGCGGTCAACAGCTTGAAATGGTGAGAGGAGGAGAGGAGGAGAAGAGAAGAGAGGAGGAGAAGAGAAGACAAGGAGAACATCGCGATAAGAGAGTTACTAGAGCTCAGTCTGCGAAGACGAAGATGGAGGGGAGAGCAAAACTTACGAGAAGCGTAGCGAAGGGGCAAGGTAGCATGGAGACGTGGGGTTGAGCAGGTCGGTGGAACGAGTTGGCGATAGAAAGCGCAGATGCAAAATGGGAAGGAAGATGGAGAGCGATGTTGACCAGGAACCCAGGAATGGTTGGTAGGTGTGTGCGAACATCGATTCCAAGATTTGCTCCAAAGATTTTCATGAAAGTAATCAGAGAAAACAATAGATCGGTTAGATGACCCTTGTGCAATGTGAGGGTAGAAAGGACCTATGTTCATATAATATCAGGATGCGCATCCTTCGATAACCTGTGTTCCCCCTTGAATTCATTCGCAAATCACAGGTGGGATCATGGATCAGCTGAGTTGTACAATGGAGATGACAGGTGAAACACAAGAATGACATCAAAGACAGAAATCGTTGAATGTTTGATTGCAGCTACATCTCATCGTTCAAGTACAAGCCTGTCTACTCTCACACCGACAAGGAGAACAAGGAAGGGGATTCTTCCTTGTATGCCAACAGGTTGATCCGGGATGACTTTCTACAGTCTGATTGTTATTGGCAGTTTTCAGAGCAAGAAGAAGCAATCGGAGTACTAAAGCGTCTTGGCAACATCTGCTGAGATGAAGTGAGAAGGATGTGGTGGAGTTAGATCTTTAAGGGTAGTTTTTCATTTCAAATCAATAATTTGGAAGACTGTGAGTGACGTTGCGGAATTGGAGATGTTGAGAATTTGGAGTCTGAACGCGACTGAAACCCTTAAGCTGAAAACATCAAGACTGCGCTGCTGATAGCTCCACACGCCTGTATGCATGTGCAACCGCCCAGCTCGTCCTTGTTGTTATGACAGTGTTGAAACCTCACAGTTGGTTCCTGTTGAGTCGAGATAGATAGGATTCCTTGAGGTTATCGGACTGATCGCAATCGTCTTGAGCGCGAATCATTGCAGAGAAGCAAGATCGGCACGAACTCTCTCCATGCGGTGAATCTCAAATCTTATCCACCGCTCCATGTCCTGCAACCGTTCAGCATAAGTATCAAATGCTCTATGGGAAGAGAGTGGGAGGAAAATCAAGCACAGACAGGAGCATGCGCAATGACGCGCAAGCACAAGGCACGGACAAGGAAGGGGAAGGAGAATGACCTCGGCCTCGTGGCTCTTTTCCAGGTATCTGCTCGGCTTGATCTGCATGCCTCGGTATACGAGATATCTGGAAGAGCATTAGAAGAGGAGGAGGATGCGACGCAGAAGCACATGGAAGGATAGGAGTCGAACTGAATCATCTTGGACCACCTCGCCGGGATCTGCAAAGAGAGTAAGGGGAGAAGAGAGGAAGGGAGGAGAGCGAGGAAAGGAGGAGGAAGGCGGGAGGGAGAAGGCGGGAGGGTGCATCTGAGTAGGAGACACCTTATTTTGGTAACCGTCCATCCTGGCCAGCTTGATTGGTCCTGGATTGGTCCACGAGTTTGGATCTGGAAACACAATGAGTCATTGCGACAATGCGATGGGGGAGAGGGAGAGGAGGGGAGACGGGGAGGAGGAAGGAAGAGCGGCCGTACCTCGGGTCTTCTCCTTCTCACGCAGGAAATGTGCCAAGGCATTGAACTTGGGAGTTGAGAAGTCAGAGGAAGCGACTCACGAAAGAAGATGGGGAGAGGAAGGAGACGGGTGAGAAAAGGAGAAAGGAGAGAAAGGAGAACAAGAGGAGCAGGAAAAAGGAAAAGTGGAGGTGCTGGAAGGGAGAAAGGGCTGGGGCGATGAGGCGGGTTTTAGAAGGAGGGAGGGAGAGGGAGGACGAAAGGGAGGGAGACAGAGAGGGAGGGAGGGAGAAGGCAGGGAACCTTTGGTTCAAATTGACGGCAATGAGGGCAAGAAGGATCGTAAATCTCCAGCAGTAAGTTCTACCGTCACGATCGATCAATGAGGAAGCAGACCTGGGGCTCTAAATTGCGACAATGGGGACACCAAGGGGCGTAGATCTCCAAGAGAATATGCTACAAAGATCGGCAAGAGGATGTGAGGAGGAAGACGATGGTAAGGATGATGATGATGATGGTAAGGATGACGATGATGATGGTAAGGATGATGATGATGATGGTGATGGTGATGATGATGATGATGATGATGATGATGATGATGATGATGATGATGATGATGATGATGATGATGATGAGCAACGGGAGGAGGAGGAGGTCGAGGCGAATAATGATGATTGAGGTGAAAATGATCATAATGAATGGAGGATTGAGATCGAAGAGGTGTGACTTGAAGGAGAAAGGAGCGAGTGTGGGCAGCACAAGGAGATGACGATTCGCAAGTCCATCAGCGAATTGTCGAGTTCAGGAAGTAGAGATGGTCTTGGTGGTAGTGGAGGAGGGTGATGAAGAGGACGAAGAGGAAGAGGAAGGCAAAACAAGTTGTCAACCTTGGTGCTCTTCACCACCTCCTCTTCGAAGTTCTCCTCAGTGACCTAACGCAAAAGATCAGCGCGGAATGAAACCGGGAGAGCATGAAGAATCAGATCAAGTAAGAAGAGACTGGAGCATCTAGGAACGATGACAAGGAGTGGAGGAGAGGGGAGGAGGGCCAATAGCTACCTGAGTGATTCCTGCTTCCTTTGCTCGTCGTAGGGCTCCTTGTTCCCACACATACCCTTCTCGACTCGTCAGTAGCCTGATCCACCTCTCTCCCTCCCTCTCCCTCTCCCTCTCTCCTTCCCCTTTTCCTTTCCTGTTTTCTTCGCCTCTCCACTCTTTTTCGCTCCCCATCATCACCACGGCCACAAACACATCAGCACATTCCATCCTTCTTCTCCCACCCCCCCCCCCCCCCCCCCCCCCCCGGCCTCTTTCCCCTCCTTCCTGCTCTTTCTCCCCCTTCTCTCGTCCAAGTCCCACCTGCCCGGACTCGCTCCGCCTGCTTCATCATTCCCTCCATCGACTGCAGCCAGTCAAGGAGAATACGCAAGGAGAGGTTGGGGAGGAGGTGACGAAGAATAGCAAGAGGAGGAAGTGAGGAAGGGATGGGAGGAGGAGGAGTAGGAGGATATCATTGTGGTGGAGGAGGAGAGGACACCTCCGCATGCTGCGAGTGGTGGATGCCGCACTCAGTCCTGTTCTCTCCCAGCCATCTCCCAGCTCTCTCACCCTATCAGGGCAGGTCAGAGGCAAGGAGAGAAAGTCAGGAGCTACTGGCAAAAGAGGATGGGTGGTAGGAAAGAGGACAGGGAGTAAAAACGAGAAGAAATGTGATGGGAGCAGGATGGATGGAGGAAAACCATTTCTGGAGTCGCCTTTGCAGTCGACATCTCATCCCCGATGGAAAAATATCCCTGCAACAAAGATCGGCTCTCCGTCTTCTTCTCCTTCTCCTTCTTCTGCTCCTCTCCTGCTGACCTGATCGTGCAACTTGTTGTAGGGGATCTGATTTCTCGTCACGTACTCCCACACATCTTCCCTGCAAGGAGGAGGTCAGGAGCAGGAGGAGAGGCGGAGAGGCGGTAACCTGCTCCAATGCGTCAGAGGGTTAATCTTTAGCCTTCCGTCCCCCTTGTCTATCTCGAAGAGCTTGAGAAACTGTCGCTCCCCCCCTGCTCGCAGATTAGCACCAATATGGCCGACTATGCAAACAGAACCTTGCGATCGCCTCCTGCCTGTGATCCAAGCCACGATCTGTCGACATATCAGGCACATACCAGCATCCCATCATCGTCATCATCTCAATCAACAGTCATGCATTTCTCATCCACAAACTTTCTTCATGCACAAAAGTTTCAGACCCTCAGTTCGTTGAGCGCTCGTTTCATGGGCTCGATCTTGGAAACAAAGTCGTACAGCAGCGGGTCTCCGCGGTAGAGTTTGCTCCCTTCAATCAACACTCAGTCAAGGCCCGGAAGGATAGCACGGAGCTCGCGTACCATATTTCGTCTCGAACTCTTTCCTAGTGGTTGCATGCTTGCAGCGGTACACCTTCAGCTTGTCCAGGTGATAATGTGCCTTCGCCTGCAGCCCCTACGTGTCAGCGCAACACTGGCGAGGGCCGTCAGCTCAGAGCAGCTGACCTTGTCTATCAGGTCGTAAGTCTCGGGGAAGAGATGTAGAGTGTCAATAGTGACGACTTCCGCTCGGTGAATGAGTTTCTCTTTGACGAGAATGTCGGTAATGACAAGTCCAGACAGGCCGAAACTTGTAACCTGACGGAGACAACAAATCGAATCAAAAGAGCATCACCGATCACAGTGCTCGTTTCAAGTCTTCGAGTTTGAAAACATGGCCCTGCACATCAACAAAGACGTCTCGATCCCAACTTCCATCCCTCCTTCACTCTGCACCCCCAACACACTGAGGAGGCAGTGAACAATCATGTTCGCAGCAATTCGACACAACAAAACTTCACAACATCATCATAATATCAGCATCGTACTTGCGCCCATCGTCGTCGCGGCAGGACCCGAGCAGCCCACTTCAAGACCTCAACAGGCTGCTGGGAGATCGGAAGGGCGCCAAACTGATCTGATGTCAGAGAGAGAGGAGGAGACAACGAGAGAGGAGGAGACCTTCGAGTTCAAGAAGTCTATGGCGTCCGAAAGGGTCGATGTCCCCGTGTCCTCGAGCTGCAGTTGAGTGAGAAGAGAGCAGGTTCTGTTCTTCCTCGTACCACTTCCAGCAACTCCGACGTGACAACCCCAGTTTGCTTCGCATGCTTCCTGACATGGTCGTTCGATCCGCTTTGCAAGCCTGAGCAGCGTCAAGTACGGCTCTTGACCCTTCACTGGTATGTCCTCTCACCTGTGCCGAAGGTGTGCGAGTGAAAGTTTACTTGATACCTTGATAATTGTTACACCCCATCGATACCCGGATCCGCCCTCACTGCTCATCGTCGCCCGAGACTGACACCCACTTATACAGAGAGGATAGGGCCAACAGACTGTGAGTTGGAATCACACGGGAGGAAGGCTAGCACGGCACACAGTCTTGTTACCACAGCCCCACCGCAATGCACACTTTGAAGATCCACCTACCACCAGGCAGTGAGACGCTTCTCCACGCAAAGATTCGCAGAGGAGAACATGTCGGCATCAGTGTCATCATAAGTTAGGAGCTCTCACCATCGGTTCCCATATCTCCTCATCCCCAAAAGCTTCTCCATCTTTGCAGTCCGCTTTTTCCATTCCTGCGTGGAATGGACTGAGGAGGACGAGGAAGGAGACAAGGGGGTTTGAGACGGAAGAGGAGCACAGCAGAGAGCATGAGAAGGAAGATGATCGACAGGAGAGGAGCCGGTGGGGTTGGAGGAAGAGCTCCTCATCCTCGCACGCGTTTCCACCTTCCCCAGCTCTCCTGCCATGCGGCCCACGTCGCCCAGATCTGTGGGCAAGCAATTCTGAGGCGGGCATGTAAACCGCCGGACCGGCACTTACGGTGCACTGAGGGCGGCCGGCGGCCGCGCCGCGCCGGGCCCGGCACGCCGTCACCTGACAGACTCGAACTTTAAAGTTCCGAGTAATACATAAGTCGAGTCCTGGCAAGCGGCCTTGTTCCCATCATCCGGCGCCAGCACTAGCCGCCCTGAGGCTGGGCGGCCGCGGCCCAGCCCCGGGCCTCCGAGCTATTGTGCGCAGTTAAGTGAAGGTCACCGGTATCAGGTAAGTCATGATGGGGGACAGCAATCATCGGCGCTGCAGGATGAGGGATCAAGTTGGTTTTCCACGCGGCCATGGTCTTCTTCGAACGGTTTTAACTTGACCGTTTGACCAAACCGTGCGTGGCAGTGATCGCCGCTCTTCAGTGCCGCTGCCACCGGCGCGGGCTTGGGCGGAGTCTCGGAGTTCCGAAGTTCACCTCGTCAATCGGACTGTCATAGACAATTTATCCGTAAAATAGTAATAGGTGGATTGTACTACTACAGTACACGGTACTGGTACACTGATTGTAAAACACAGGCTCCGCTTACGTCATTGTTCCTGCAGTACTACTATTTGTATTTCAGTTGTAAGTTCAGAGTTGGTCCTGTATGGCGTACTGTTACTGCCGCTACTCGTACTACTTTTAGTACTGTACCATATTGTCACTACCAGGAATAGGGTGATGAGACTGCACCTTATAATTATGGGCTCAGAATCGGTACAGATTCATGCCCAAAATTGTTTTTACATGTAGTAATGGTTGTACTTGGGTTATGTAAAATTGTTTTTGAAGAGATACAGTGTATTGTAGCGGTACTGGTACTAGCAGTACCTTAGAGGGGGCCGTAGGGTACCACCACTAGAAGTGGCGCCGCAAGAGCCTCCCGGGGGTGTGTAAAGAGAGCGGCAAGATCTCCAACGATGGTGCCGGTGCGACGCAGGCATGGCAGCAGGCGCGCAGGGTTCGCAGATCTTCATCATGTTCGGAGTGTGGAAGGAAGGAAGACAGAGTAGTAGTGGGGCTGAAGAGTAGGAGTCGATGCCAGTGTGCGGCAGGAAGGCAGATCGTGATGGGGAGTTTCTCGGGCAAAGGAAAGAAGTAGCTTTTGTATCATGAGGTTTGCCAGTGCAGTTTCAGACACGGCCTGTTGAGAAAGGATCTGTGCATGCCCTTTGTATGGAATGTGTCTGATGTTTTCAAAGAGATTATTCGGATTTCCCGCCTTTCATTAGAACTTCGCTGACCTTCACCTCCTTTTTCTAGTAACCCGAAACTTCAAGCTCGATGGTCGCTCAACCAACCTTTGAGTATGAGCGAGAGTAAGCATGGAGTCAGAGGGTGCTTTTGTAAATGTTGGGTCTTATGAGATAGGAAAGCTCATTGGCAGTGGCGCCTTTTCCAAAGTGCGACTGGCGACCCATGTGACGAAAAAGAAGCAATATGCTATGAAGATAGTCGACAAGGATAAGATTCAGAACATTAAGGATCTTGAGAATGTGATGCGAGAAATGCACGTTCTGAAGAACATCTCACACCCCAACATCATCTCCATGCACGAGGCGATCGAGAAGGGAAACAAATTGTTCTTGGTTCTCGATTATGCTAAGCGGGGACAATTGCAAGAGTACATTGTGGCTACGGGGCCAATTCCAGAGAGTGAAGCTCGTCCCTTCTTCGTTCAGATCACATCCGGGTTAGATTACTGCCATCGTCAAGGAATTTCTCATCGGGACATCAAGCCCGAGAACATTCTTCTGGTTGAAAGAGACGACAAGTCGTTGGTCTGCAAGATTGCAGATTTTGGGCTGAGCAACGACTTCAGGCCTATGGAGATGCTCAAGACCATCTGTGGAACTCCTTGGTTGGTCTCCCCTTATTGTGCTTGCTGGAGGTCTCCTCTGACCCCACTGTCTAGTTTTGCCGCTCCCGAGATAACGCAGGGACAGAAATATGATGGGGTAGCAGTCGACGTATGGAGCCTGGGAGCAACTCTGTTTACCATGGTTGCTGGCAAAGAACCTTTCTCGTCGGAGAATCAAAATGAATTGTACTGATTTCCATGTTGCACTGCGTTCTAACGTCATTGAAAGATTTCGCCTGATTCAAGGGGCCCTTTATTCGATTCCTCCTTTCTGCTCTCCAGGTTTATTCATGAATTTACATAGAGGTTCTTCGCGTCCGAATGTGCTGATGCTTTGTGGTCAGATGTTGCCGACATCATCGGCAAATTCTTGGTGGTTGAGCCTGAGAAGAGGATGCACCTGTCGCAGGTACCGCCAGCGCCTTACAGGCTGCTGTTCATTCAGCTGCTGCGGCAGGTCTGGCAACACCGCTGGCTGGCGAAATCCCCTCTGTCCTTGGATACTCTCCTCCTCGATGATCAGGCGCGTCCTTGCTGGTCCTCTTGTTCGTTTCTGAACCCTGCGAAGGATGCTGACGACAAGCCAACAAGCGAAGGGAAGGAAGAATCGCCGGGAAAGAAAGAGAATTCACCCAAGAGAGTCATCGCGAATCTCCGCTTTGAGCTCCTGAAAACTACTTACCTCGCTTCAGAAGAGCTTGCAAAAGGTATAGCGAGCTGATCGTCTTGCGCGGCCTCCAAAGTTGATCACCGTGCAGAGGCTATCAGTGAACACAATGTTGTGCTTGTACATCTCAAAGTGAGCACTCGCTGCTGTGAGACTTTCACCATCTCTGAAGCCGAAAACGAAATCCCGACGACGCTCGTCATCCCGCTGCCCAAGGCAAGAATCACTTCAGTTGACATGGGTGAAGCTCACGAGCGATCCTTTCAGACCAAAGCAACGCCGATGCGAGCACGGAGGTGAGGCCGACCAGTTGCCCGAGGGGCTGAGCGTCCAGCTCATCAACTTTCCTCGCAGTCGGACGGTGACGCAGCCAAGAAGGCTTTCTGATGCCGACAGCAAGTTTTCCATGCCGACTGATCTTGCAACAATTATAATCAAGGTGACCGTCTATTCTGAGTTGCCAATTGTTTGAGTGTGCCTAGGATGTCAAGGCAGTCATGTCGGAGCTTACCAAACAGTTTCAAGATCACAAGGTCTGTGATCAAATTCGACAGTTCATGAGCTGAGAATTGTTAGATCACAACGAAAAGCTCGACAGCGCGATCAATTCGAGGCGAGCGGAATAGAATCAAATTCGAGATTTCAATCTACTGCATATCCCCCGGTATCTTTCTGCTCTCTGCCTCAACCTGCTCCTCTTCTGCTTGTCTATCGTTTCAGCCTTGTGCCTGCGTGTTTCATTTGTCCATCCTCCTGCTGCTCGACCCATCTGAAGCTCGCCTGCAGCAGGGGATGAGGCGTGCGGCGAGCACAAGCTGCTAGTGGCCTCTTCGAGAATATCAGGCGACGAGGTTTCAATAGAGACGAGCACGAGAGCGGAATGACCATGCGAGCAGGTGAACTATCGCGACATTTGCAGGCGAGTATTGTTACAACTATGACAAGAAGACATCAAGTCCAGGGTCAGTCAAGAGAACTAGTTAGCAGACGAGGTGCAGCTTGCTATGGCTTCGAGCCCTCAGTCGCTGTCCTCTCTGCGTGTCTGGCTGCATTATGCTCGCATACCAAGATACGAGCTTAGATAAAACTTGAGTCTCATTACACTCCTCCTCCAGGAGCTCCTGGCATGCCTTGACCTGACCAGCACTCATCCACGCCGTCGATGCGGAGGAAGTTCACCTGGTTGCATGCCGATAGCCTGGAAAGCTTGACCAGCTCGAGCAGATGCCTTGATGAACTTGGTCGTACACCTCGTGATGCACTGCACTAGTGGTGACCTCGACAGCTGCACTCGAAACATGGCTGAAAGAGTTTTACCTTCTCCTCTCTGTCGTCCAACGTCTTGGACCGAAATGAGGTCACACAATTGTTGAAACATCTGCACCATCAGCCAGGCCAGTCACCAACTTCAAAATCGAATGCTGCAGTATGAGCTGAAGAGAATGTCCTACCTTTCCACAAGACTGTTGTACATGGTCACCTGTTCCTTGATTTGCATGTCTTCAAGCATCATCATCAGCCTCTGTCTCTCACTTTCCGAGACACCCGCGAGCATAGCATTCATATCCTATCAAGAATACTTGACATCATTGCATGCTTCAAATTGCTTGCTTCATACCATCTTGGCGGTAGATCAGGGGGTTCGATCGAATAAAAGTTCCAACTTTGCTGAGTCCTGCAGTTCAAAGATAAGACAGCCAGACATTCGTCCTCGTGCCTAGCAGCCTTGTTCTCTATGTTTCTTGTATTTATCAATGTTACAACTCACTTTACAATCAGGATCTTGCAGCCACACGGAACATTCCAGTTGATAATTTCAAAGATCAATTCTACATTCCCTTGCTCTTTGCATCGATGGGCCCTTAGCACAGGGACAATTGATCTCTGACCAATCCTAGTGTCTCCCTCCTTTCCTCTCTTCTGCTCTGCTCTGCTCTGCTCTGCTCTGCTCTGCTCTGCTCTGCTCTGCTCTGCTCTGCTCCCTCCCTCCCTCCCTCCCTCCCTCCCTCCCTCCTTGTTTTCTCGTTTCCTATGTGCATGCGCCGACGCGTGAGATCGGACTCAACTAGTGTTGAGCGGGGAGGAGGGGCCCGGGCTCGCCGGTGAGACAGCGGGCCGGGTGGCAAGCCTCCTCTACTCAGGCTCCCATTGCCCTCGTACTGTTTTAACATTACTTAAAAATCTATCAAGAGTACCGGGCTCACTGATGAGTAAAAATCCATTAAGAGTACCGGGCTCACTGATGAGTAAAAATCCATTAAGAGTACCGGGCTCACTGATGAGATTTGCCGGGGAACTAGAAGAACATGAATGAATCATTTACATCACATACTACCAAGAAGGTTGCCAGTGCTAACTAGTAAGTTCTTCCTACGTGGAAGGGTCGTTGACTTTGAACTTTCTTTCCTTCCACGCGTTCAGAGCTCTGAAGAGAGTCTGCTGCGACCATCGCTTGAGTGCCTGCGAGGCGGGAAAGTAGTGAGCAGAAGCGGAAGGAGGAAGGAGGGTCAGGCTTTACCTGAGTCGTCGAGAGGAAGATCTTCTCACGCTTGTTGAGCGGAACTTTCTCGGAGAAGTTCACCTTCCAGTCTCTGCTGGAGAGTCAGCTGGAGGGTCATGAAGCGCGACAAGAAGCCTCACATGCCAACGTCAGCAGCGAACGAGTTGATCTCAGCGAGCAGGGCCTCGAGCTGCAGCAGAACTTGATCGGGGAGGACAGGAGCGAAGATCATGCTCGCCCGGATGTCAATGTCCTCCGATATCACCTCCCCCTCCAGCTGCAGCTCCAGCTCGTCGAAGGGTCTGAACCACTCGCTGCCAGCGCTCAGCAGCTCCCGGAGCTTTGCGGCGACGACGTGGCAGGCGACGATGATGCTCTCCGCCTCCTCGAAAAGCCGCTGCTTGTCGGACTGCAGCTGCATCCCCTCCTTCCCGAACCTCATCGGCCGCGCAGCTGGTCGAATCCCATCCGTGTTGACCGCCCCCCCCTCCCCCTCCTGTTTGTGCAGGCGCTCCATGCAGACCCTCCTCGCCTCCACCGCCCAGCACTTGATGGCGTAGTGATGCTTCCGCCACCTGCTCACGCACGCGAGGGCAGCGAAGGCGACGATGTGGAGCAAATGGGGAGCGAGGGAGTGGCAGGGGCGGGAGAGGCCGTGGTCAGGCTGAAGAAGGCGCAAGTCAGGGACGTTGAAGATAGTCTTGATGACGAAGTTAACGACGTCGAAGGAGGCGGAGCTGCGATGATACTTGTCGAGCAGGTTTGCAATGGCGAAACCGTCGACGACGAAGCAGAGGGGATGCTTGAAGTCAGAGTCGCTGTTGACGAGGATCACTCGGCGAGTTGAGTCGTCGAAGTTGGAGAGGAAGGAGCTGTACAAGTCCTGAAACCTGTCGAGGAGGAGGTGGGACAGCGACGACATCAGCCAGCGAACGTCTCGCTGGACGCCTGACTTGACGCGTTTGAGCTCCTTCTCGACTGCCTTGCTGGCATACTGGTAGAGCTTCAGGTAGTACCTCTCTATTCTCGCGATCCCACACGCAGCTGCCGCCATGGGATCCTCGACGAGACCCAGCAGAAGGCCGAGCCAGTCCTCGTCATCGACCTGTTGGGGTCGAAGCATGAGAGACAAGAAAGAGAGGAGAGGAGAGGAAGGGAGGGGAGGGGAGAGGAGGGGAGGGAGGAAGAGACAGGGAGGAGGAGAGGAGTACGGTAGTTTTCTTCTCGCCCTTTAGAGACAAGGAGGCTTGATAGAGATACTGAGACTTGATGTTCAAGGGCGGCAACCATGGCAGCCTGTTTTGTATCATATCCATGCAGAGTAGGCCGAGGATGATGACGCGGCGATGAGAGCGGCGGGAGGAGGACTCAAGGTACTTGACAAGGTCCTTGATGTATGTCAGCCGCTCTCGGTTGTCGTGAAAGAGCTCGTGCGCTGTCTTGCGGAAGGACTCCGTTCGGAAGTCGAGAACGCCACCGACCAGGAGCAGGATCTGAAGGAAGTGAGAGGTGGGGGTGGAGGGGGAGAGTGGAAGAGAGAGGATAGGGGGAGTTAGGAGAGAGAAAGGAGAGGGAGAGGGGGAGGGGGAGGGGGAGGGGGAGGGGGAAGGAGAGGGGAAGGAGAGGGGAAGGAGAGGGGATAGAGAGAGTGAAAGCAAGGAAGGGAAAGATAAGGGTGGGATAGAGTGTGATTGAGCGACATTGAACCACCTGCTTGTCCAGCAGCTCTCGACGCATGCGCGAGAATCGTGTGAAATTCTGTTGTGAAATGAGACAGCGACCCATGATTGCACAGCAGAAATCACAAGAACACGTGTATGGTACTGGACGGACATCAAAGTAAACAGGTTCTGATTTTGTGAAGAAGAGAGAAAGGCATTTGAATTGGACGGCAAATCACGGGAATAGATTGGATGGCTGAGAGAAATTCACAACATCCACATAGTTCACTGACCATCCCGCATTTCGTCTGCACGAGATAAACCAGCTCGTTGGTCGTCAGCCCCGTTCTTGCTACTGCAAGAAAGCGGAAAATCTACACGAAAAGAAATCAAGAGAAGAAGGAAATTGAAGTGATGGAATGAAGGCAAATATCTAGCCAGTGCACGAGCAGAGCAGAGCAGAGCAGAGCAGAGGACAGATGAGTAGAGTTGTGTGGAGGAGTGGATTGGAGTGGATTGGATATGATTCTAGAGGTAAGGACGAAGATGAGGATTGTATGTTTGTGTCAGAAGGGAGCGATTAAGGTTGTAGCATCATGAACTTACATCTCCAAATGCTCTGTGACGAGTGTCGTATGCTCTTAGAATGACCTCGCTGAGTTGCTCCATGTTTGTCGAGAACCTTCAATGTCAAGGAGGAGGCGAAGAGGAGAGGAGGAGATAAGAAGGAGGGAAGGAGAAGGGAAGGAGAAGGGAAGGAGGAGGGAAGGAGAAGGTCAAGTGGAGCGGAGGTGTGGAAAAAAAATGGAAAAGAGCGGAGAAGAGAGGAAGGAAGAAGTTATAACGCATACAAAGATCGTGAGGTCTGTCACAAGCACTCACAGAGTTTTCCTCACGATCTTCAGCTCAACGCCAGTCTGGCAGGCCAACGTGATGTAGTCCAAGCTAAGTCGTAGGCGCCCTGGCGTGAGGCTGTCCAGCCCTTCTCCTTCTCCTCCTCCTCCTCCTCCTCCTCCCATCAGGTCTGGACATCAAATTCACAGATGGATAGTGAAAGAGCAGGAGGAGGGAGAAGAAGGAGGGACCTGGTTTTGACGACGTCCGTTCGAAGTTAGAGGACGTTCGTCGAAGGCGTTCAGAGAAACAATCGTGAAACATCTTATTAGCATCTGAGACAGAAAGTTCCTCTGCCTTCCTCTCGAAGAAACTGCCATAAATACCTGTCACACTCCTCCGCCTCCTCCCCCCCCCGTCCCCCCACCCCCTCACCTCCCACTCCACCTCCTCCTCCACCACCACCACCACCTCCTCCTCCTCTTCAATCCTCCTTGCCTGCGAGCAACTCCATGCTTGACGACCGACAGGCTCTTGACCTGGTCGAGTTCAACGACGTTGGTTGCCAGTCTGACAAGTCTAGCAGGAACATCGTTGCTGTCCGAGCTCGCGATCAAGTTCAGGTTGCTCCCCAGCTCCTCTACAGTCCTTGAGCAGGAGACAAGTCACACTCCTGCTGCTGCATCCCCTCCTCTCCCTTGCTTTCTGCCTCCTCCTCTCCCTCCTCCTGCTCCTCTTCCTTCCTCTTCTCCCTCCTCCCTGATTCTCTGAAATTTTGGTTTCTTCTCATCTTCCTTGCAAGCTCACCTTTGCAACCATCCGTAGTCGCAGTTCGCCATCAGGTCGATCCGGTCAACGATGATCACAACCTTGAACCTCTTGCAGGCCTCTTCCAGCCACCCCCGCACCTGCGCCCTAGTCACTCACTCCTCCTCTTCTCAAGGACCCGTCCCTCCTCCCCTCCTCTTCTCAAGGACCCGTCCCCCCTCCCCTCCTCTTCTCAAGGACCCCTCCCTCCTCCTCTTCCCTTCCACATTCACCCTCCCTCCTCCTCCATCCTCCTCCTCCTCCTCTCATCTTCCTCCCTGCCATTCTTATCTGACGCTCCTCCTCCTCCTCCTCCTCCTCCTCCTCCTCTCATCTTCCTCCCTGCCATTCTTATATGACGTTCCTCCTCCTCCTCCTCCTCCTCCTCCTCCCAGCTTGTCTTGCAGTACCAGCAGCTTCAGGCTCTCAATCTCCGAGGGGATCGGAAAGTTGTAGCGCATGGCAGCTTCGAGCTCACGCGCGAGTTTGCTCAAGAGGTCGAAGAAGTCCAACGTGTGGAGGCTGGCGAAGTGAACGAGACTGAGGGAGACGAAGCACTGTAGCTCAACGTCATCTGGCCTGACTTGCCTGCGTCTTGTATCAACGATCACTCCCTCCTCCCTCCTTTCCTCCACCCCTTCCTCTTCCCCCCTTGATCCTCCTCCCTCCCTTCTCCTCACCTTCGCGCCATGCTATTCGGATCAAACACACAATGAGGATTCATCTTACTGAATCTCTTGGAGACCTCATTACAAATGCTGCAGCACCTGCTCCCTTCATGTCACCAAAACTCCTCCTGCTCCTCCTCCTCTCCCATCCACTCACAAGTGCGTCTTGCCGCTTGCCGGAGACCCGCGGATCAGGATGACTCGAGGGACGTCGTCTGCATCCTCGGACGCGGGGAAGGGGAAGAGGATGGAGAGGAGGCGCTGGGAGAGCTCGGGCCACCTGAAGTCTTCCGTGGTCGTGCAGGAGAGGAGCTCCGAGGTAGAGAGGTACTCGATGTCCTCCGCCTCCTTCATCCTCTTCCCAACCTCCTCGAAGATGTTCCTCCCAACGTCCCGGAAGATCTTGCGCTGCAGGTCTGACTCTGTCTGCCGGGCAGGAGTCAAGCGAGGAGGAGGGATGGAGAGAGTGAGAAGAGGATAGAGGATAGAGGATAGAGGATAGAGGAGAGAAAGAAGTAGGACAGAGAGAGGGGAGGGAGAACGAAGGGATTAGGAGTTGGAAGGAGGAGGAGGGACGAAGACGTACGTCATAGCTCCTGATCAGCTCCGGCACGTGACGGTAGCAGGTCTTCCTCAGACTCTGCACGGAGCGATCGGAGGAGACGCCGTAAGCCTCGTTGAGGTCGTAGAGCAGAGCCTTGGGTGCTCGGGAGGGGTCGAGGATGCATGCGTAGGAGAGGAGAAGCTCGAACAAGGAGCAACCGATGGAGCCGAAGGGGGGAGGAGGAGGGAGCTGAGGATCGTCGTCGTCCTATGTGAAGTCAGCAAGGTGAGTGGGAAGGAGAAGGAGGACGCGAGGGAGGGGATAGAAGGAAGGGGCAGGGGGAGGGAGAGAGCGGAGCAGGGCTATGGTAGCGATGGAGACGGAGAAACAGATGGTAGGAGCAGTTGGGGGAGGACAAGGGAGTGAGCTCAGAGCAAAGAATGAGGGAAGGAAGCGGGACAGAGGGGAGATGTCATGCAAAAGAGGAGGAGAAGAGGAGAGGAGAGGAGGAGAGGAGAAGAGGAGAAGAGGAGAAGAGAGGAGAGGAGAGGAGAAGAGGAGAGGAGAGGAGAGGAGGGGACGGGACGGGACGGGACGGGAGAGGAGAGGAGAGGAGAGGAGAGGAGAGGAGAGGAGAGGAGAGGAGAGGATAGGAGAGGAGAGGAGGGCGACTAGAGAATCTATCTCACGGTTCTATACTCGAAGACCCAGGGATGTAGACTTGACATGTCATGCAAGAAGTTTCGATGCATCTTCTCCTCTTGCGCCCTCCATTTGCTCTCGTTGAGTTTCGATATCATCTCAGCCTGCCATCCCCCGTCAGCCTCTCGCGCCCCTCGCGCTCCCCCCCTCACATTCTTCGCGTGTCGTTTCGCCATGAACTGGGAGATGGAGATTGTCAGCACGAGGGGAGCAAGAGAAAAAGGCGACGAGGAAGAGGGGAGGAGGAGAGGAAGAGAGAAGGGGGAGAAGGTGCAGGGGAGGAGGAGAGAGTGTGTGAAGGGGAGGAAAAGGAATAGTGTGAAGCTGACATCGTCCAGGTGCTTGCGGAAGGAAGGACGATCTCGAATCATATTCATCACAACAGCTTTCGTTACTTCCAGCACGGAGCATGTGCTGCTCTTAACTCTCACTGTTGCTCCTGCTGGCTCTCCCGTGAGCAGACTCATCTCTCCTGCACCCCGAACCGTCATCTCCTCCTCTCCTCCTCTCCTCCTCCTCCTCCTCCTCCTCCTCCCACTCACCAACCATATCACCACTCTTGAGCACTGCAACTTCAACTTTCCCGTCTGCAATGAGGACTGAAAGATTCCCGTTGAGAACCACATACCTGAGTTATGCATCACCTCACCTCCTCCTCCTCCTCCTCCTCCTCCTCCTCTTCCCCCCCGCACAACCCGCTTGTCTGCTTCGCTCTTACAATCGTCATCTTCTTTTCTGTCTTTCTGTCTCTTCTTCTATTTCTTCTTCATCTTCAACATCTCTTCTCTTCTAGTCTCTCACGACTTCCCCTCCATCCTCGTATCCCTCCATCATCTCAGGAACTTACATGGAGCCAGATATCTGCCCCACAGCGATTAGGGTGCTGCCCGGCTCGAGCTTGCGGAGGACGGAGGCATGAGCTAGCGTGCGAATGTCTTGCGAGTCCATGATGGAGAGGAGAGGAGACTTTCTCAGCGTGAGGATCTTTGTGACCTGCAGGAACTTCAGAAGGGGAAAGGGAAGACAAACTCAGGAGCGGAAGGAGATTGGAAAGGGAGGAAGGGGGGAGAGGTAGGGGAGGAGAGGTAAGAGGGAGAGGTAGGGGAGGCGAGGTAGGGGAGGAGAGGTAAGAGGGAGAGGTAGGGGAGGAGGAGTATATTCTTGCCTGCGTGATGTCACCATTATCAATAGCCTCGTCGTCAATAGGAGGAAGCATGAAACTGGTATTAGGAGTAGGAGCAGCAGGAGCAGCAGGAGCAGCAGGAGCAGGAGCTGCTGGACCCGAAGGAGCAGCAGGAGAAGTTTGTGTAGCAGGAGGCGAAGTCTGTGTAGCAGGAGGAGGAGAGCTGGACTGGGCCGGAGCTTGATCGGGTTGAGCTTTGAGAGACTCGCTTCCTCCTTGCTCCTTCTTCATCTGTTCCCTCCCTCCGTCCTCCTTGAAGCTGGCAGATTTGTCCTTCAATTTCAACTTCTCCTGCTCCTTGCCCTGCTCCTTGCCCTGCTCCTTGCCCTGCTCCTTGCCCTGCTCCTTGCCCTGCTCCTCTGACGTCACCGGGAGTCGTTTCATGGAGCCATGCATGAGGATGGCGGCGAGAGACTTGGGTTTCTTGGACCCCTCGGCTGACTTGATCCGCTCCTTCTCCTCTATCGCCTCCTCCGTCGCCAGCGCTCGTTTGAAGATCTCAGCTACCGACTCCTTGAGAACTCCACTCTTGTCTCCTCCCAGCTCCTTCTTCTTCTTCCTCCTCCTCCCGATCGCCTCCAGCTCCTTCGATTCGTCCACCACACGATGCTCTGTAGTGTAGGAGGAGCTGGCAAGCGCTGGAACTTTACCTGATTTCCTGGGGAGATTCAGAGCGTGAGAGGAGAATGATTGCGAGGAAGCAGGAAGAGGTTTTTTGAGGAATAGAACATGAACGAGGGAGAAGGAAACGAGAAAGGAGGGAAGAAGTAAGGAAGGAGGGAGGAGGGGAGGGGAGGAGGGGAGGGGAGGAGGAAGGGAGGGAGGAGGGGAGGGAGGAGGGGAGGGGAGGAGGGGAGGGGAGGAGGGAGGGAGGGAGGAAGAGGGAGATAGGGAAGAGGAAAGAAATGGCTGTTTGAAAGCGAGGCATACTGGGGCAGCACGACGACCAAGTGCGGCAAACTTGCATCGACATCGGAGAGAGACTTCTGGATCAACCCGAGAGAGCAGTGCGGGTTGGCAATGTCTTCACGGAGACTCGTCTGAATGTTTGTGAGGAGGGACGCGGGCAGCGAGAGAAAAGGAGGCAAGGGAGGAGGAAGTTGACGGGAGGGGTACAGTAGGATAGGCAGTTCTGACCAGGGCAGGAGGAGTTGGAGGAGAACGAGAGCGCCAAAGAAGGGAACAAGGGGATAGGATGAAGAGCAGATGACGAGGAGAGGGGAACAGGAGGGGGAGGGAGGGAGGGAGGGAGGGAAGGAGGGAGGAGAGGGATGAAACAACGAGATACCAGCGTGAACGAGCTGTGAAAATATTGACAGATCCTTGAAAATCGATGACCCACAGCCTCCAACAGCTCCGCATGCTCAGGCATCGAGTCCACGATGCAGAGCTTGAGCTACACATTGTCTTTAGCAAATCATTTTTCCCTCCCCTCCCCTCTGCCTTCTTCTCCTCTCCTCTCCTCTCCTCGCCTCTCCTTTCCTCTCCTCTCCTCTCCTCTCCTCTCCTCTCCTCTCCTCTCCTCTCCTCTCCTCTCCTCTCCTCTCCTCTCCTCTCCTCTCCTCTCCTCTCCTCTCCTCTCTTCTGCACCTCGATCGAGCGAGATATCTGAACTTCAGGCACTCGGAAGCTCGAGGACAACTCCGTCCTCCCGATAATCTGAAAACCTCCATGACTACAAAGATGTAACGTGGGAGGAGACGAGGAGCAGGACAGCAAACAGAGAGTCAAGGAGGGCACCAGAAAATAGGGGCAGGGGCAGGACAAGGCACGAGTATCTGGCAGAGGAGGAAGAGAGGAGGAAGAGAGGAGGAAGGGGGTGCTCAGGGAGCGGAAGGAGGAAGAACGTAGGGGCCGGGGGGAGGAGGTCAGGATTTCAAGGGCCTCACCTGCTCATTGCAGAGTTTCGACACGTAGGATATCGAGTGACTGCCGGGAAAGGAGGGCCAGTGCTGTACCCTCACTCGCTCGATCACCGTCCATGGCTTCAAGAACAGCTTGTGGTCGGGAGGAGGAGCCGATCGGGTGCTGGTGGATCGGAGGAGGAGGTAGTCGCCGTCCGTCACTGACTGCAGTCTCCTCTTGAACGGCTCGAAGGCGATGCAGACCTCGAAGTCGCCGGGGCAGAGGACGTGGGATGGGCAGGACAAGGACACGGCAGGGATGATAGTCTCGAAGGAATCGCTCTGGGCTGAGGGCCACATGGCATTGTGCTCGTGGTAGTAGCGGAGGATGTATCGACCCTTGCTGGTGAGGAAGCGACCGCTGAGAAAGATGTCCTCCGACTTGCTCGAGACAGTGATGCGGGTGATGGCGTCACTGGGAGACCTGCCGACGAAGTTCATGATGAAGGACGGCAAGGGAGAGAGGGAAGGAGGAGGGAGAGGGGCAGGGACAGGGCAGGAGCGAGGGAGGGCAGGCGGGAAAGGACGATGGCAGAAGGGAGGGGAGGGGGAGGTAAAAGGGAGGGAAAAAGGGAGAGGAAGATGGCGAGAGGGAGGGAGGGAGAGAGGGAGGGAGGGAGGGAGGGAGAAGGAAGATGCGGGAGCAGGAAGGGAGCGCGGGGGGCGGGTGGTGGTAGTGGGGAGGGTCACTTGAGCTCGTGGTCCACTAGCTCCTGCTTCATCTGGGATGGTCGCTGAGCGATCAGATCTTTGTAGGCTGAGTCTTGTCGATCATCGGCCTCAAACAGCGCGATGAATCCTCCCGGTTCCAAATCCCAGTCGTCCTGCGACACAATCCTGTAGGAGATGGGCAGGTCGTCTCCGATGAGGACGCTTCTGGCTGTTGAGAGGTAGACCTGGAACGGGTACGAGAAGGCGGGAGGGTAACGTTGAGCCTTGCGCAGATGGTGCTGAAGAGCTGATTGAGAAAAGGCTCGTTCCCAAACTTGTCGAGGGCCTCGTTGCAGATCTCAGCAGCTTTCAGGTTGTTGCCAGAGGTTGCAAGCTCTCTAATTCTCTCTTCGTACTCCTGCACAGAACCTTCAATGTTGTCCTCCAACGCGATGTGCGACGTCTGCGACCCAGCAGTGGGCGGAGCTGACATGTCCTCCTCAAACACGATGTCAAGAAAGATCCCTTCAATGATTGACCGTGCAATGGCGTACGAGTATGCCTTAGCAACCTTGTTCTGCCTCGCCGTATCTGTTGGCCTCGTCTTCTGTGGTGCCTTGGTCATGGTTGTCGCTGTTTGCACAAGAGATCTTGGCCAGGACTCGTCCATGCTGCTGAACATCAAGGGTGTCTCGTTGTCCAGATGAGAGTCCGAGTACGACTCGAGAACGGCTTGACGATGAATGGTCGAACGTCTCTTCATCACCATGCTGTGCCTGCGGTCATTCGGCTTGCTCTTACTCGAGGTCAGGATCTGATCGATTTCATCGAGAGTTCCCAGCAGAGATTTGTACTGGTTGTTACTCGACAGCTCTCTATGAAGAGAGCTAGCGGAAGAGCTTCTTCGAGAGCTCGTTTCAAAGTCCACGTCTTCACTCTTCACCGATCCTGTCCCCATACTCTTCACTGTCTCTACGCTTGATCGTCTTGGATTCATTGCTGACATGGCCGATTGCTTCATTCTATCGTTCCTTGACCATCAGTAGTGACATTGATAGCTGGCCTAGCGCAAGGGACCGGTAGAGTTGTCTCCTTTTCTCTCCGATGGCACCCCCTGCTTGGGGACTAGCATCACATCATCTGCACAAACAAGACAGAGGATCAGCGTCAGTTACAAAAGTGAAGATATTCATCAAAAGATTCAAGGGGGACGAAGTGAACTTCAGCAGGCAGACTTGTATACTCGGACCGTCCTACGGTCTGACTCCGGCGGGTGACGCAGCGAGTCAGCCCTATGAATGTGAGTGGGAGGCAACGGCGAGCAGGGCTGGTGAAGGATGGTAGATTGTGACTGTGATGCAGCGGCGATCATATGGCAGCGGCATTGAACCTGCGATCTTCCGCGAACTCGCCGGCGCGCCTATCGTACATGATGGGTGGGATGAAAAAGTGAGAGTCCGTTGAAGACGGTTGGAAAGTCGTTATAGGATCGTTTCAGACCGTTAGGTCTTCATGGTGATTGATCTGAAGCGAGCCCGATTAAAGTAGTCCTGTAGGGTAGGGTAGGGTAGCGCAAAGACAGGGCAAGGGTCATTTTTTTAGTCCATTTGTGAACATTTTCTAGTGTGTTGATGGTCGATTGTAGGGGTCCACAAAAAACTTTTAGGAACTGTTCACTTTTCGTTCTTGCATGTCAGAATTAGTAGGGGTAGGCAGTTCAAAGTAAGAGTAGATTATGACCACCCATCTGTCTTAGTAATGAAAGGTGGGGTAGCAGGAATCTTTACATGCAGGGGACAAGTCATGTTGGTGAAGAGGGGTGGGTTAAAGGTCAAGGGTGGGGTACTATATGTGGATGGAGTGGGGTGGTACACAGAGGAAGCGAAGGGGACGAGGGATAAGGGAGGGGGTGGGGGTGGATTCGTGGTTGTGCATGTGCGTCACTTGCCGCGATCAGATGGCCGGAAGGGGAGATGATGCGGGAGGAGGAAAAGAGAGATGGAGAGATGGAGATATGGAGAGAGGAGGGAGGAGGGAGGAGGGAGGCGAGAGGAGAGAGGAGAGATGATGGAGGATGGAGGAGATGATGGAGGCGAGAGGAGAGATGCGAGCTCGAG
>NW_005434622.1:78734-105250 GCF_000315625.1 Guillardia theta CCMP2712
AGGAGAGAGGAGAGAGGAGAGAGGAGAGAGGAGATGGAGGAGAGAGGACAGAAGAGGTCGTTGTTCATGCTGAGACGTGGAGCTGCAAAGGAGAAGCAAAGAGATGCGAAGGAGAAGGTTTTGAGTACTGAAGGAGTAGTTCAAGTGGGTATATTGAGCGACAGTGGAGAAGAGGGCAAGGGATGAAGGGAGGGAATAATGAGAAGAGGAGGCGAATATTAGAGAGAAGCAAGTTTGAGGAAAGATGATTTGGATCAATTTGGAAGAGGAAGAGTAAAGAGGGCGCCGATGACGTGAAAGTGGGCAAGGCAGTGGCGGGAGAAGAAATGAATGAAGAGAGGAGAACACAGGAGGAAGGAGAGAAGAAGTTGTTGAGTTGACGAGGAGAGGATAATCGGGCAAAGTGTGGCAAAACTGGGGAAGTGAGGTAAGGACGAAAGGAAGGGAATATGGGAACAAAGCGAGGGGTTGACAAGGAGGATTGGAGGATGATTAAGTCTCAGGAAAGAGAGGTGGAATGTTTGGAATGAACTCTGGAGAAGAGAAAATGGGTACCACAGCAACACTTGCAATATTTGATTTTTCATGCTGCTGCCACATGTGTTTCTTCAATTTCAACGCTCGTCTTGAGCATGTTTGAATGTAGTCATGTACCCTCAGAAGTTGTACTGACCTCTACCATCACGTGAAGATTATTTGAGGCTCCTAACTTCTTGTTTTCAGTCACGTCTTTTGCAACGGGTGAGAAGATATGGCAAACCAGGTCTGATGGACATCACTTATCATAGTGAAGGCTTACCTTGTTGACCAGGACGACCTACCACCAGACTCCTGGGATGAGGCGGAAGAAGAAGCCTTGGTTTCTGTGAGAGTTTTCAGTTGTCAATGTTGCAATGCTCTAACGCTGATTTCAGCGAATGAAGACGGCTGAAATTGCCAACGACACGAATGCTTCCGAAGAAATGCTCAACAAGGTCGGCTCTTTGATTTACGCTCTGCCCGATATTTACGTATGGTTATCGAAGGCGTTGCAAAATCCCAAGGAACGCTCAACCCTGCTCAAGGTGATTCTGTATTTGGTCAAAGTTGTCGGCTGATCATCAACAGTTGGACGAGCAGTTCGAGCGGTTCTTGTCCAACCCTGAGTAAGAAACAATCACAGCTGGAACTATTCTACTGAGATCTGCTGACCTGGTTTTCTATCAGGCTGCAGCATATCCGTTTCAAAGGAGTGTCTGAAAAGCACATCTCCATGGTGAAATGCGTTGCGGACTTGTTCCTGCTGAAGACAAGCTCGTCTGGAGATGGCAGCATATGTGAGTCCGATTTGTTTTGATTGCTGAGATGATAGATTTTTGACGAACTTCCCGCAGGTATTTCTAAAACCGCTCGCTCAACTGTGCCAGAGAGTAGGTTTGGAGAGCCAAGACACGTTGCAGGTATTTTATTTACGTCGTCCAGGGGGTTACTGACTTCGCTACAGGCAGACAGATCAAGCCCATGGAGGCGAAACCTTCGGAGCAGGAAGTCAAGGTTGCGCTAAGCAGCCAGATTCTCCTCTTCTGACTTGAAATCGCAGGTCATGCGCAGAGACGTAGCGCAGAGACAGGACGACAGGGCAGCGCGACTAGCAGGTGTCTATTTTCTTGTGATTTAAATGTTGTAAGTGAGTTGCAGCGAAACGTGGAGAGAAGAAGAAGTCAGCTGAAGAAAGGCAAGCTTTTGCACGCTGATGCAACTGAAGCTCACCTATTCAAATCAGGCAACAGGAATATCTTCAAGCTCGAGCACGAATTTTCAACCAACAAGACACTGCGGATGAAGTACCAGACCTCGGCCAGTCATCCCGTCCCTCACCTTACTTGTTCTCAGCAGGTTGCAACACCGCCTGAAGCCAGCTCTTCTCCAACAGCTGCTTATGCGTCAAGCTCCTCCAATGGTCCGCTGGGACCGGTGCAAGGAGGCATGGGTACAGCTTCGCCTTGACGCTCACCAGAGTAAGCAAGTGTTGACGCCTGTGTTGGCCTCAGGTTTCTCCGCCGGCAGGGGGAAGCGAGAAGGTCCCTTGCCCGACCAGGCTGAGTCGAAGGCGAACCCACAAGCCCCGAGAATGCCTAAGAAGGTGCGGGAGAAGCCGCAAGGAAGCTTCTCACCTGTTGGCTCAGGCCGTCATGACCAACAAGCTTGCTGACCTGCAAGACCCGGACTACGATCGTTCTCGTTACGGACCCAAGGTGGCTTAAGAACATCTCCTTGCCGCGTGCTCATGGTGAATCTGCAGCCTCTCAAGTATCCGATGTCGCTCAGTGCGGGAGCCCAGGAGTTCTTGCCGGTACATGTACGCAGAGGGTGACACCAGGGTCCTCGTGACATCGCGACAGGAGCGAGAATGGGGGAACGAGAGCCCCCAGTTCGGCATGGGAGAGCTTCCTACTGGAATTCCGCCTCCTGTTCCTCACCCGTCCATGGGCTGGCCTGGCCCCTTGAACGGCATGGGACCCTCGTACCCCATGTGGAACATGGGCGGGTGGGGGCTGCAGCCTTCCATCCCCTCCCACCTCAACTTCCCTGGAGACCTTCCTTTCAGTTCCAACGGCTTCCCTTCGGCTTTCCCCCCGCCCCAGCAGTTGGATGCCAAGATGCCCGCCATGGGCATGTACTACCAAGGCGGGGCGGAAAGCTTCTCTTCAGGCTCTTACAGCAATGGACTGCAGCCTATTGGCTCCAGTGATGGTTTCAGCGGATTGGACCCGACTTCATCCCAAGTAAGAGACTATGTAGCAAACGGGTGAGCAGCGAAATGGATCTTAAAGTTTCTCCTGTCTGACTTTGATGTCAAGGTCCACCAACATCGAGAACTCTCAATCTGAGCCTTACCATGATTCCTCCTCTTATCAATCTGATTTTCCCGCTCTTGGCTGATTTTCGGTTGGTTCTGACTCGTTGATCATCCAGGCTGTTGGGCTGACGTTTTTTCGCAGACACTCTTTGATCTTCTTTCCTCCTCTTCTCTCCGCACATCCCGTTCTTCGACAGTCGTTCCTTTGCATTCTCCTTCCTTCGTGGCCTCTGGCTTATCAATCGTGCCAGCTCTCATCGTGCTCTACAAGACTTTTCTGTTTCAAATCTTGATCTTCAAGTTTCTTCGGATAGTCTGGATGTCTTGTTCCTCCAACAGCCCACTGGGCTCTGAGACAACAGGTTCAGATGCTTCAGAGACGTTTGCTCCGGGCGAGATGGACAATGTTAGCCTCCTTGCCGCTCTCGGATATCAGAGCGATGGTCCAAGGGTGCATGGTGCAACTTTGAGAAGCTATTCTTATGGCCAACTAGAACAAGAGGATGCTTCGAGCTTTTCTAGCTCGATATGCGACCGTTCTCTTAAGGATATTTAAAGCCGGACAGGATCGTTATCGCGGATCCCTGCGAAACTTTTCAATGACCGTCTGGCAACTCTACGACTTGTAAATACGATTATTCATTCATCGACAAATCTATCTTCTTATTTCTTTTTCGTGGTTTTTCTTCTCGTTTCCCATGGAAATTCTTTTCACGCACTGACAACTGATCTCACTGGAAGTCAGTGGCACATCAATACGGCTCGAAGCCAGAAAGCACAGCTGATCTCAACTACAAGGTGAACGGCTGTGAGCGTGAACATCGCAAGATGACTTGTCGTTGCAGGCACGTCATGTGACATGTAACAAATCTGATTGAGTTCAAGATGAAGAGCTTGCGAGCATTTTTCGAATGTGAAGGCTAATAAACAGACAGAAGGCAGCTGGTGGCTGTTACAAGAAATCCGGGTTGAAGGTCATGAGCCTCGGCCCCTTGAGCGTCAGATTCATGAGGCTCATCTGATGCAGGTTGCTGATCTCTTCGAAGGTCGAACCTTTGTGGACCTGAAGAGAAAGATGAGATGAGATGAGATGAGATGAGATGAGATAGATAGAAGAGAAGAGAAGAGAAGAGAAGAGAAGAGATGAAAAGGAGCAAAGAAATGATGATGCTGTGGCGAGGAGAAGTAGACGAGAATTGACAAGGAGGTGAAGAGATATTGAGAATAGGAGCAGCAGATGAAGCCAAGAGAGATAGGCAGGAGCGTTTGCCTGTCAAAGGTTTCTACCTTGAAAGTTTTCTTCCTCTTCAACGCAAAGTCGAAGGCAAGTGAAGGTTTCCCCGGCCCCTCCTCCTCGTCGGCTATCGCGAGTCAGGTGGGAGTGTCAGCCTCCTCCTCTCACCTGGAGGCAGCAGCGAATGCCGAAGATCCTTGGGGCGCAGGAGCAGCTTCGTCCTCGTGCACGGCAGAGCCTGCACGTCCAGCACGGACTTGGGGACTCTGTGAGGAAGTCAGACGAGAGGAGGAGGAGGAGGAGGAGGAAGGAAGAGGAGAAGGGGACAGAAAAGTAGCTGGAGCAGGAGCAGGAGCAGGAGGAAACGATAGCGCACGTCTGCCGTCCTTTCCAGAGGGCCGGAGTGATCATCTTGTGTGGGAATCTCTCTTGCACTGGGTCCCATTCCGACAAGATGCTGTTTGCCCCTACGTTGAGCGTGTGGATGTTGCTGTTGCCCTTCAACCCCTTCGTCCGTCTCAGTCTCCCTCCTCCTTCTCCTCTCCCCCATCCTCTTCGTCCTCGTCCTCTCCCTCCGCCCCCCTCTGACCCCTTCCTCTCCCTCCATCTCCTGCTTCCTCCTCCCCTTCCACCTGAATCAGCGCCACGCAGCCTGAGGCGACTCGAGGGTCTCCCATGCCGCTGGGGCCTGACAGGCAGTTAGAGGAGCGGGAGAGGAGGAGGTGACTGACCGGGATGGAGATCGTTGAGGGGCTGAATCTGCAGCGACGTTAGCGTCGTCGTCTTCCGTAGAGCGTTGGCGATCCTGGTAGTTGCCTGCAGACTGTCAGGAGAACCACTCTTGTCGTCCTTCCCTCCTCCCTCCTTCTTCTCCCTCCTCCCTCTTCCTCCTCCCCCCTCCCTCCTCTCTTGATCCCGTTCTTCATGCTCACCAGGTCTCCGATCTGATTGTCGCCGAGGTCTAGGGTACGGAGGGAGAGGTTGTGTCGGAGGGCGCGGGCGATGGCCTCGCCGCCGGAGGCCTGCAGGTGGTTCCCGTAGACGTTGAGCTGGTTCAGCACAGTGTTGACTTGCAGCATCGACGCCAGCGCCGTCGCTCCCTCAGGCCCTGCAGCAGCGTCACGAGAGGACGCGGACGAGACGCGTACCGATCCTGTTCCCTCTTAGGTCGCATGATGTTACGCTCGGATGAGCCTGAGCACCAGAGTGAAGGAGGAGAGGAGGGAAGGGAGACAAAGAAAGGATAGGGGAAGGGAGGAGAGAAGGAGGAGAGAGAAGAAAAGGAGAGGAGAGGACAGGAGAGGAGAACGAGAGTGGGGGAGGTGAGGGGAGGAGAGAAGGAGGGGAGGGGAGAGAAGGAGAGGAGAGGGGAAGGCAGGAGAACCTGGATAGCGTCTGAAAGAGCGACGGCAGCTTCAGCATCGAGGTCGTTGTCTCTCAAGCTTAGGGACTTGAGGCTGGAGGTCTTGCGGATGAACTGAGCGATCTCGATGGCGTGTGAGTACTTGAGCCCGAAGCCTCTCAGGTTGATCGCTCGGATCCTCATGCCCGGGGTGACCTCACACAACTGACAATCCATCAGCACTCCTCCTCCTCCCCCTCCTCCTCCTCCTCCATCACCAACACCACCTCCACCACCTCCTCCTCCACAACAACAACAACAACAACAACAACAACAACAACAACAACAACAACAACAACAACAACAACAACAACAACAACAACAACAAAAGGCGCTCTTATTCCTCCTCTTCCTGCTCCTGCTCCTCTCTCACCTGCAGAGGCTTCTTGCTGTCGGGAGTGAAGTGCGCGGGTAGAATCTCCCCGTCGACTTCAGGGTGGACCCAGCAGGACATGCTGGGGATGTAGAGGATGCCTGGAGGGGCGGTAGCTGGGAGCGGTCAGGAGGAAGCTGCACATGATCTGGAGCTGGGCACCTTGCTGGTGTTGTTGGTGAGAGTAGCAGCCGTAAAGTTTGCCGATGGAGTTGATGAAGATGGCGGCACATCGCTGAAGGCCTTTGATAGCAAAGACAAGGAGAAGTGAGATAGATAAAGAAAAGAACAAGTCTTTAGCAATCAAGACAAGGGCGGTCAGTTACCGCTGTCTCGCTTCTTGACTCGCATCAGTACCTTGACAATCTTCTGAACCAGAATCGACACCGTGGGCCACCTTGCAGCAAGTAAACAAGGAGAGAGGAGAAAAATTGATGAGGAGGAAGGGAGGAGAGGAGGAGAGAACGAGAGGAGGAGGAGGAGGGTGAGGGTGAGGAGGCAGACCTCTGCTGGTGCAGCTTGCTGTAAGCTTCATGGATGATGGTATGAGTGCCCTTGGCTGTCTGTACGCTGGACAGGATGAAAACTTCGAAGGAACCGGTGCGAGGAAACTCGCCCTCCTCTAGCCATAACGATTACACGCATTAGCCTCCCCGTCACCACCACTCACTGTGACGATCTTGATCGAGGTTTTGAACACTCCAGACTTTCTTCCCGCCTTTGATGGCCTTCAGTTCCTTCTTGTCCTTCAACCACTCCAAGAGCTCTAGAGTTGCTTGATTCTGCAAGATGGTGACGTCAAGAGGCAGCGCCGCTCTTGACAGAGACTGTATGACTGAGACAAGTCAGCCGCTACTGCTGGTTGCAGCATCAAGGTTTACGGTCTTGATAGTGATCTTGATAATGCTTCGGGTTTGCGTTGGCGCCGACGTGGCTGGTGCTGCAGTTTGCACTCACTCGAGGAATGAAGAGAGAGTCAGTCGCATACCAGAGCTCTACCACGATCACAACCGGCGTGTTCATCCTCGCCCCACCTCTCCCTGTCTTCACATGTCAGGAGGTCTAGAGCATCTCGACATTTCTTCTCGAGGATTGACAGCACAGTGATCGCAACATGTCTACACTAGCATGCTTGAGCTCAGGCTTCTTTCGATCCTGCGGTTGCTCCTTCCCTTGAGTCGCATATCCTGCATTCTTTCTTTTCAAGTTCACTCAGGCACCTCCTGCTCCCCTTCCCCTCTCGCTTCCGTCCTCGTCTCTCTGTCTCAGCTCCGCCTGTCTGCTTGAATCCTTTCTCCTCCTTCCCCTTCCTCGCCCCTCCTGCTGTTCCTCCTCCCCATGCTTGTCGCTCTCGCTACATTTAACGGTCAACGGGCCTACGGTCACTAGTCTGGTATATGGTTGGGGTAGGAGCCTGCGCTGCCTTTTCTCTTGTCCTAGTTAAGCTCTGGGGGGGGTTCAGTCAAGGGGCGAGTAAAGGCGGCACCCAGTCCAGCTCTAGCGTAACCGAAACCTTGAGAGTAATAACGTAAACGCGAAACTATGGTCGTACGTTGAAGCGGCATGACCAGAGGAGAGGAGAGAGGAGAGACGAGAGGAGAGACAAGAGGAGAGACGAGAGGAGAGACGAGAGGAGAGATGAGAGGAGAGACGAGAGGAGAGACGAGAGGAGAGGAGAGAGGAGAGACGAGAGGAGAGACGAGAGGAGAGGAGAGAGGAGAGACGAGAGGAGAGGAGAGAGAGAGAGAAGCAGTTGAAGGCGTCTGAATGTACGCGATGAGCTCCTGAGGACCAGGGAGGGAACAGGAGGATGCAGAAAGCGAGCTGATAGTGAAGAGAGCGAGCGAGCGAGGAGAGAAATGCTAATATTAGTGAGAGAAACGATGCAAGGGAACGAGAGGACCAGCAAAAGGAGGAGTGCAAGGCAAGCATCAGAAACAGGGAGAGAGACTGAGGGAGGGAGGGAGAGGACGGGGGTTTCATGGGAGGATAAATGAGGATGTGAAAGGGAGATACAAGGGTCTGAAAGATTCTGATTGACAGAAGGCGAGCAAGCACCGGAGAATCCGAGCGAAGACAAGACAAGGACGGGTCTAGCCTGATGCTTGCGATTACATCCTTTCGTCAGGATCGTTGTCGACGATGATCAAGGCTGGAGATGATAGTTTGAAGGATCATGTTTCAGCTATCATGTGACGAGTGACAAGATATCCCTTGAGTTTCTTCGAGCTTAATCCAACCTACGATGCCAGGAGGCATTCGTCCAAGCTCCGCGCTGCCTGCTCACAGGCAGAACGAGCTCGGACCAGCCCAGGATGTGCTGAAGGGGAGGAGACCTGTATCGGCAGGGTACAGGCAAAGCAATCATCTGTTCAACCTCACCCGACCAAAGTCAGCGGCTCCCAGCTTCTTCGGACAAGTTGTGTACGCTGAGGACGACGGCTTGAAGCCTCCTCGCTCCTCCAGCGGAGTCTTCGGCTCATGGCAGGGCAAGAAGTTTGTGTACGTCGAGCACCAAGGAGCAGAAAGGAGCTCGTTGGAAGGGATACAGAAGAACAGCTTGTTTGCTGTCAGTGAGGAAGGAAGTTTGAACGTGAAGGGGTTTCAACGGAGGACGACGAGCCGTCTGAGCAAGACTGACCGGTCCTCTCTCCTCAAGAAGATCCGAGTGAACAACCTGGTAGGAGCAGAGCAGCAGCTCACGACAGGAAGCTCCAGCGCTTTCGTTCCTCGGCTGAGGCCGCGGTCAGCTGGAGGGAGCAACTTGCAGGGCATGGGAGAGGAGCGTGGGTACGATCCTCTCTCCTCCAGGTTGAAATCCCCCCAGTCATCGCCGAGACGAGCGACCCCAAGGGATCGCCGAGCTCATCCTCGCAGCGGGCAGCTGCTGGCTGACCTGAACCTGGCGAGCATGGCGGAGTCGGACGTTGTGTACGAGCTGCTGATAGAGCCTGTCGGCACCTCCCTCAGCGTCGACGGAGAGTTTGTGCTTGCTCGGCTCGAGCAGGCGGGGAGGCGCCAAGTTTTGTGACGATTCCTTCCCTCCCACGGAAGTTTCTATCTTGGGGGAGGAGGGGAGCCAAGTGCAAGACGAGCAGGAGCAGGAGAGGAAGCAGCAGCTGGCGGATCAGATCCACGGGTGGTTTAGGCCAGAGGAGTTCGTTCCTGCTGACCAGAAGCCCATCCTCTTCGCAGCGAGCGGCGCCATGTCCAACGTGAAGCAGGGGATGCTCAAGAACTGTCACTTCCTCGGGGCTCTCTCAGTCATCGCCTGCCGGCCCGACATGGTGGAGCAGATCTTCGGGCCCCTGAAGCAGGTGGACCCCAACGTGTCCCACTCCTACCTGCTCGACCGAGGCATCATCACCGTCCAGCTGTACAAGGACTGCGCCTGGCACGACGTGACTGTAGACACTCGCATCCCTTGTGTCATCGACCCCAGCAGCGGAGGTTTCGTCCCTGCCTTCGGCCGCTGCGTGTCCCCTGCCCAGGTATGGGTCCAGCTGTTGGAGAAAGCCTACGCGAAGCTGCACGGCTCCTACGCGGCGATCGAGACGGGGAAGATAAGCGAGGCGCTGGCAGACCTGACGGGAGGAGTGACGGAGACCATCGACACCAAGGGGAGGGAGGGGCTGGAGCGAATCAAGACAGGAAGCCTGTGGCGGCAGCTGCAGGAGGCGAAGAGCGAGGGTAAGCAGCTGCTGTTGTCTCCCGCCTCCTCCTCCTCCACTGACAAGCTTGCAGGTCACCTCCTCGCGTGCTCCTTGTCCATTAGAAACGCTCAGCCTGAGGCCCAGGGCCCCTGCGGGCTGCTGGTGAACCACGGGTACGCCATCCTCGACGTGGAGACGATCCCGGACAACGGCTTCCGGCTCGTCAAGGTGCGAAACCCCTGGGGAACCAACAGCGGAGTATGGGACGGAGACTGGGGAGAGGACAGCGCCCTGTGGTCCATCTACCCCGAAGTCTCGAAGCATCTCGGGAGGATGCAGGAGCCAGGAGTGTTCTGGATGTCGTACGAAGACCTTGTCGATCGGTACGAGAAGACTGAAGCACGCTCGAGCTCCTCTGAACTTGTCCTGCAGGTTCAACAAGCTCTACATCTGCCGCGTCTTCCCCCTCAACTGGCACAACTTGTGCGTGAGAAGCGAGTGGACGCAGTCGACAGCAGGAGGAGGCGAATCGGACCCCACATGGTTTCTCAACCCTCAGTTCAGGTTGTGCGTCCCCAGCTCTTCTACCGTCGTCATCACAGTCGCTCAGTTCGACAGCAGAGTGCAAGGCAGAGAGCTAGAGCTGGTCCCTGCCGGCATCACGGTCCTCAAGGCGAAGAAGGGGTCGTTCCCGAGCCGGGTGTGGAGGGTGGAGGACGGGGTGGTGGTAGCGCAGCAGTACCCCGTGCGATCGAGAGACGTGTCATTGACGGTGAAGTTGCATGCTGACACCTTATACTACGTCATCCCCTACACCAGCAGCACCACCAAGACCGCTCCCTTCACCCTCAGGCTCTACAGCAGCGGAGTCGTGGAGCTGCAGCGAGTACCCCCCCTTAGCAAGGTCAGTGTGCGAGGGCAGTGGACGGACAGGACGGGAGGAGGGCCCGTGGACTCTCCGACCTTCTTCAACAATCCGCAGTATGTGGTGAAGGTGGTGGAAGAGGAGAAACGACTTGAAGGAGCCTCGATGATTTCCTTTGCAAATCACGACGTCGAAGTGCTGTTGACAAAAGCCGAGGACAACCTTGAGGCGAGCTCCTCCTCCTCGTTGGACCTCGAAGACGAGGGGCGTCGCTCCCAGCAGCCTTGTACCGTTGGCTTGTCGGTGTTGCGAGGAGAGTCAAGAGTCATTGACTTTCCCGCCAAAGAGACCATGGTTCACTCGGGAATGGAGTATGGCAGAAAAGTTGCACGAGTGCAAACAAAATGTCGGACAAGATCGTCTTTTATCGTTATACCATGGTGAATCTGCCCTCCTCCTCCTCCTCCTCCTCCTCCTCCTCCTCCTCCTCCTCCTCCTCCTCCTCCTCCTCCGCCTCAAGTTTCTTGTTCTCCTCTTCTGACTTTCTTGCTTTCCGCCCTACTGCTCCCCTCTCTCACCAAACTCACATGCTCATGGCACGAACTTGAATGTTTTCGTCGCTTATCAGTCGACCCCCGCAGGACGACCACACCGAAAACCGACAGCTTCTTCACTCTCAACCTGTACAGGTTCTCTCTCTTGCTCCTCATTGAATCTTCGCTTTAAGCTCTCATCCTTCCCAACTGAAGCTGAGCTGACTATGTGCTCGCAGTGAAGGGCAGGTTCAGGTCGACAAGATCCCTGATGTTCGCCGCCTCTCCGTCATGGGCGAATGGCGAGGACAGTCGGCAGCTGGGTCACACCTGAACACGTCCTGGAGCAGCAACCCGCAATTCTTCCTCTTCGTGCCTCCCCCTGTCTCCACCAAGCCCAACGTGAAGGTGACTCTGAGGTGAGCTCCGCTCTTCCCTCGCCATCGTCACTGACTGCTTGCTTCAAGTTACCGCGGGAACTGGGAGGCGAAGAGAGCACGAGACCCCATCGGTTGCATGATCGGCATCTACGCTCTCCAGGTAGCTGCCGACGTCAATGACGAGTCACCACTATCTTCTCTTCTCCCCCCCCCTCCTCCTCCTCCTCGCCTCCTCCACTCTCCTCCTCACCCTTCACTCCTCGTGTCTTTCAACTCACGGCTCTGTCAGTGCCCTCAGAGCTTCATCGACCGCGAGAGAGCCTTCCCCGGCCCAGGCATCAAGCGAGAGGCGCTCGACCGGCTGACCCTCGAGAGGTTTTGCTAGCCCACTTGTTGATCGCCCGACGCTGAATGATGGCAGACCTGATTACGAACGGCGACTAGTCGACACGGTCTTCGTCCCTAACGACTCGGTGGTCGTCAACTTGGACAAGATTCGGTGAGTTTCGCTCCAGCCTCCTGCTCTGCTGACACCGTTTGAACTCTCTAGACCATCGAACAGACCTTACCTCCTTCTTCCTACCACCTACTCCAACGGAAAGTCGGGCGGGTCAGTTTCAGCTGCTTGCTGCTGTTGTTGAATGACGCCGTCTACAGCTTCACTCTCGAAGTGATCGCAAACGTTGAGATCTTTCTGTTCGAAGCCAACCAATAATTCTTGAACCTTTGGACAGCGCTGGTTTGACCGCATGACCTACTTTCATGATGGTGGTGCGAAAGCATGGAGAGTGCCCGGGCAGAGCGTTGGAGATCTTAAATGTAAATGTGCCATCGTAACTTACTTCTGTGACTTTAGTAAGAGTACAAATCCAAATCCTTCAACACGTCTTTGAGTTCGTGACCTTTTTTCATTTTGTACACGTGTTTATGAATCATTGAAGCGCTCTTGCCATTAACCAGACAACAACAATCCCCATTCCTCCATCGTCTTCCCATCCTCCCCTCTCTTGCACCTGACCATCCTTCTCTCCTCCCGCCATCGTCCCTCAAACATGCCTCAGCTCACCGCATGTTGGCAGGTGCAAGAGGTACGGATGTAGAGGGCGAGATCAGCGCTTACGTCTCTCAATAAAACAAAGTGTTTTAAATTGACCCAAGTCTTGTTTTGACCCTCTCCTACCTGTGCGATTTCTTAATTCCATCTCTAATCAAAATCGACCAACACCTTTTGCCTCCCTCCTCATTACCCCCCACCCACCACCCTCTGCTCTTCGACTTCTTCGACTTGCGACCAGCGGAAATGCAGGCTGACAGCATGACCGCGAGCATGGTGAAGCCGGAAGCAGGGGAGATGAAGCCGGAAGCAGGGGAGACGAGCACAGGGAGCGCGAGAGCCAGCGCAAGCATGGCGATGGTTTGCCCCAGGAAAAGAAAAGACTGCACAGAACGATGGGATGAACCCGTCCTCCTCACTCGCGAGCTCCTAGAGAGCTACTTCGACTGGCCCTTGGCCGCGGTGTCGAAAGATTTGGGCATCTGCCAGACATCGATCAAGAAGGCTTGTAGGAAGCTTGGAATAGCGAAGTGGCCCTTCAAGTCACCGAATCCAGGGCCGAAGAGGAAACATACTAGAGTGAGCTGCAATGCTCAAGCAACATGTTCGTTTCAACCTGTGAAGATTGAGGATGAGGAGCATCTACAGTTTGTCGAGTCGAGTATTTTTACTCAGGATGAACATGAACAAGCAGGACATGATGAGTTCTATGCCTTGGACAAGTATTGTGCAAGACCGCTATTGCAGCAGACTGAGGCAGTTCCTCTCACACTCCTACTACCACAAGCCCCCGGTGAACTCACGCAGCACAGCTCAGGTGGGTGGATGAACGACATGGAGCCTGAAAACTGCTGGAAACCCATCGATAATGAAACTGAAGCAATCGTTTCCTTGGGAGAGCTGTTGTTTGTTAGCTCCGGCTTTTGACCATGTTACACTGATCACACCTAGCATTTTCTGTGATATCTGAAATGCAAACTTTGAGAAGTGGATTCTACAACCTTTGAAATACACGACAAGGAGCTGAAACAATATAACTGGTTTCGAATAAACAAAAAGCATCATGCCTTTCGCTCTGCGCAGTCCACCAAGTGACATGCACTCAAGTCAAATTTGTCAACTGCCAGGTTTACTGAGAACACTTGAAAAGTGTATTGTTTGTACATTCAAGCAGCACGAGCTGCACATTGGATAGAAAGCAAATAACTATGTGATAAAGTATGATGAAACCTTTGACCTACTTCAACTGTACATACGCCACTGGAGATGGTAGATGACAGTAGACTATCTCCCAAAATTTCAGCTCCTCCTGATCATCCTCCACTTCCGTAATTAGCTCCACGTCAATCTTCTTCCATGAGTTCTTAGCGTCCACCGATGCAACCTTGTTGGTGCTTTTCTTCTGAACCACGACCTCTGCCTTAGTGACAGGCTCACGTACAGGCTTAGGAGATTCTGCTGAACGAGACGTGACGCTGTTCATTTTTGCGGTCAAAATGATCGGGTGCTTTCGCTTCGGCCCTGGATTCGGTGACTTGAAGGGCCACTTCGCTATTCCAAGCTTCCTACAAGCCTTCTTGATCGACGTAGGGCAGATGCCCAACTCTTTCGACACAGAGGCCAGGGAACAATTGAAGTAGCTCTCAAGGAGCTCGCGAGTGAGGATGACGGGTTCCTCTCCGTCAGGATCTTCAACCCCTTCCATCTTTTTCCGTCGTGGGCAGACCAAGGCTGTCGGAGCCTGGTCGTCCGAGTTTGACGCTGTTGCCTCACAACTTGCTTGAACGGTGTACTCGAGTTGGTGTGCCATTATGAATGGAAGAGTGCTGAGCTCTGACGATGGCTGTGCTGAGCACCGAAGTCCAAGGAAACTCTAGTGGGCTATGAGAGGACGCCCCTGACCGTGCTGTTGCGAGGGTGGGAAGTGAGCGTAGATAACCAGTGTGATGCCTTGGTGGATGGATAAAGGCCTTCCCCGATCTCAAAAGTACCCACCCCCTCTACTTCCACACCCCAATGTTCATGTACCCCTTCATTGGCTTTTGTAATGGGGGGTCATAGTACAGATAGAGGCCTCTACCCCCATTTTAACCCTCTAGTTGACTCCGCACCGTAAAAATATTTAAAAAATGAAAGCCAATCTTTTACCGCCCGCTACTCGATGATCCGTTGAGTATGTGGCCTTTAATAATATATCTACAAACAGTCCGAAGCGAAACAAAGACTTTTCAAAATTACACAGATCCCGGAGCGAAACGTTTTCATTTTTAGTAATTTCGGAGAGTATAAAACTGTCGGAGAGTATTAAAAAGCGAAACGTTGTTCTATTCGAGTCGCTTTCTGCTGTCGTTCCGAGACTCCGATCGATGAATCATTGCTGCTCCGATCCGTCGGAGTCTCGGAGGAGAAACCCTTCTAGTACCCGTCAAAAATCATGTATGACGAACCAGTAGTGCGACCCGTATACAAGGAGTTTTTAAAGGGGACGAGGCCGTATCCTGCCGGGCGCTGACCTCGGACCCATGAGATATAGGAGCAGTTCCGGTAAAGAGGTAGGGTAGTGTTGGAAGACCGGAGGCTCCGTGGTTATTTCGGTTACTTATAATGCCCCTTGGTTCCTAGTCTTTCCCGTCACTCGGAGTGGAAACCCGGCCCGAGGACCGGGGCCCGTGTGATTGAAAATGTGATTTCAAACCAAGGAAGGCGTGTAGAGGCAGGTGTTTCTTTGAACGAGTAGCGAGATACACAACAGGCAAGGATGTGAAGTGACCGAGCTCGATTACTGACAGCTGCTTGAGTAGGTTGGACAACCTCCTTCCACTCAAACTTCTCCCTGTCGCCTCATGGCGTCAAGCTCTCTGCTTCTTTCACTCCTTGTCGCCCTCCCCCTCTTCCCTCCTCTCGTCCCTGTGGAGTGCTCGATGCAGGTCCTGCTGCGCCAGGGCATTGGTTGCTATCTGATGCTGTTACTATCGAGCTGCAGGTTTTCACAGCACTCTATCAGAATTTCTCCAACATCCCAACCAGAACATGGCCTATGGCACAGTTGAGCGTGAAAGACCTGGGGCACGTAGCGTCTGTTCAGGTTTGTACCTGCCTCGTCCACCTGCTGGTTACTGCCACATCAGGAGTGCGAGGCAGCTTTCCGAAACTACAGTGAATTCCATCCCATGTGGTAACCTTGTGACCTGTACAACCCGCTGTACGCTGAAGTCTCCTCCAGGTATTCAGACGGAGGCATTCAGGCAAGCGAGCTTTCTTTCACCAGCCGCTGATGCGCTTACCCTGTCCCAGTGCCGATCCTTCACATTCTTTGCTGCTCAGTCGGCAGATGTGAAAAGCTCTCGATGGGTACAGAGCATGTGACCTTACCATCCAATGATTCTCGTCGGTCAGGCTGGCAAGTGCTTCGCCAACACAGATGAGAAATGGGAGAGGAAGGAGGAGGTGCCTGTCAAAGATTTCCTCGAGATTCAACTGCTGACTATGATGGGGAAATGAAGGAGAATGCAGTCACCGGGAGAGTCTGCATGATCGATGAAAGAGTCAGTGAAGGCCTGCATGCTGAATCCTCCTCCTCACCCTCCTCCTGCCCAGGTCTTACAAGATTGCTTGTTACCTGGATACACCGTTGATGGGTCCATGTCGTGTTCGGTCGACACTTCCCCATCTCAACATCCTGTTGTTCTGATACCTCTGAGCAGGCGCGTCTACCGCAGGTTTGAACCTTGCGAGGTTGATTGTTAAGGCACTGCCATCCATAATGGCGTTCTTTCAAATACAACACAAGAGAGAAAAATTGAACTTGAGGACAGGAGGACTGAGTTGTTCGATAGGCTGGTCTGAATCTGTTGCAACAAACAGCAGGAGATCTCAGATTGTTGTGTTTCTGACTGAAAGTTAATCAGACATCCAAACAAAACTGCACGCACCAGCCCACGTGCAGGATAAGTATCTCATCCTTGACACACCAATGGAAATCACCCGAAATCGCTCGTCACACAGACGGGGAGTTTTTGGATACATGATGTAGCAAAGTGTATAGAGTAGAAGAGGAGACCCGTGCTAGCTCCCCAACCTGATGGTGGACATGTCAAGAAACGACGTCATGAAGGGCAATATGGCGTATGAAGAAGACAGTTAGAACGTACAGATGAAAGATAACGCAAGGCCAGGATGTACGGATGAAGGTGTTTTGGGTCAGTAGGGAGCACCAAGGTCCGGTAGGAAGCAAAAACGTTCTTAACAACAGTCTATTAAACTTTCGTGTCATTTTGTTCGTTTGTCATAGTAGGATGCATTTCTCTTGATACCCGGGCTGACGTCTTTCTGCAAAAGCGCGTCCACAAACTCGTAATACACAATCCCTCCGTCTTTGTTGATGTCGAATCTGCCGAAGAGAGCGGTTGCTTCTCGTCGGCTGATGTCAACACCCAAGTCCTGCCATGTCTGTTTGACTCCTCGAGCAACATTGTGATATCCTTCACCTGACAGACGCTCATGAGCTGGTTCGGGCCGATCTCTCCCTTGCCCGAAGAGAAGAGCTTGAAGCTCTTGAGCAGTTGCCCTGCTCCTCCTGCCATCCGCTGTAGAACCTACGGACAGACTCAGCCCATGTGGCCCCCGCCTCCTCCTCTTGCACCTTGTCACGTATCTCAAGCTCGAGCTCATCCAGACGCTTCGTTCCAACCAGCGCCTGGAGCACACGGTAGCGAAGCGAGGCTTCTTCGGCATCCACCTTGCTGGAAATGAGCCGAGACAGAGAAGGGAGGGGGGGAGGGAGGGAGGGAGGGAGGGAGGGAGGGAGGGAGGGAGGGAGGGAGGGAGGGAGGGACGAGGGCATGGTCAGACCTCTTCAGGCTCCTCACTTGCTGTCTCCTTGTTGTCACTGTTCTGTACAGCTTTGGTTGCGCTCTCTTCGTCATAGCTCTCCGAGTATGTCGTTTCCCTGCTACACCTCAGCACAGTGCATTCACCCGACTTGCTCGGCACCAGAAGGAGGGCCCGGAGAAGTAGAAGCCATCCCCAAACTGCACGAACGACCTGGCTTTCTTTGGAGAACCAGACTTGATCAGGATCTACAGCAAGAGTGAGCTTGCAACACATGTTGGTCTTGTTCTTACCTGCTGGTAGTTCCCTGCTTCCAACGTCCTGTAGTACTGATGCAGGTCTACGTTGGATCCCTGCAGAGTGTGAGCAATAAAAGGTGCTGAGGCCAGATGCAGCAGGAGCAGGAGCAGGAGCAGGAGCAGGAGCAGGAGCAGGAGCAGGAGCAGGAGCAGGAGCAGGAGCAGGAGCAGGAGCAGGAGCAGGAGCAGGAGCAGGAGCAGGAGCAGGAGCAGAGTTCCAGTACCTGGATGAAGATGTTGGTGTCTTTGGTGCTGGCTGAAGGTCGGGAAGAACCCGCACATCCGCTACCTATTATCGCATCTTCAATTTGAGAGAATGGCCGTCTGTCCTGTCTGGTAGCAGGTGTCTTACCTGGCACATAGTAGCCAGACGTCTGCAGCGTCCTGGTCCCTTGGAGAGGTCCCACATGCTTCCGACGCGCACTCGTCAGAAGAAGCAGACAGCACAGACAAGGAGCACGAGAATGGCTCGGGGGTCTCAGGAGGGCATTTGGTAACGAGGTTGGCTGCCTTGGCAAAGGTGGAGCCATACGTTTCTTGGAGTTTATGAACATGCCCCGTGTACCTGCAACAAGATAAGAGCAGAGAAGTTACAAGTCTCAACTCCTGTCCTCTCGTTCTTTCCTCTCCACTACGATCTTGTGTCTCTCAGACCTGTCCAAGCTTCAAGAGCAAGCTTTGATCCTGTCCTCAAGTGTTGATATTGTACGACATCTCTTGCTCTTCTCTGTCAACAACCGCTCTTCTTCCCTGCATTTTTCTTACATTCTGTCTGCAGACGTGCGTATAGCTTTCCTGAGATCTCCTGTCCCTCCTTTCTCCTCATCTCGACGAGCGCTATCACCAGCCATCTTCTCCATGAGGCTTACCCGGGGATCATGGTTGAGTCGCCCTTGCTCGTGCTCCCTTCTCCGCTGTCATCCCCTCCCATCATCGAGCCAACGGATCGCTCAGGGTAGGCCCAGTGGGTCACGCCGGGACGGCCGTGAGGCGCGGCCCGGGCCGGGTCCGAGTCCGATCTCGTCGGGCCCCCAAACTTAACTGATGACTAGGCCTTCACTTAACTGCGGCGCGCAGCCGCGGCCTCCCGGGCGAGAGACGACGGTCCTGGCACCGTCACGGCGGAGGCCCGGCCCGCCGGGCCCGCCGGGCCCCGGCGCGGCCGCGGTGCCTGAGGCGCGGCCGGGCGGCGGCGGCGCGAGCGGACTCCTCAGGGATCGGATCCCGGAGGCCCGGCCGGCGGCCCGGCGCGCGCCGCGCTTTCTAGTCACCATCTGAGAACTTTGCCACTGTCACAGTAAGTCCTGAACGGACAGATGCCCCGGCATGATCGCCGGGTCCGATCTTTTTACTCACTGAAAGTTAAGTTAAAAATCAGTACTAGGACAATCAGGAGAGTCGAGGAGGCTTGACCGTGCCTGACACGCAGTGTCGTGACAGGCCAAACGGCGAGAAGAGCCTAAGACAGCGAGAACCAAAATTGAAACTTTCAAACCTATTCCCTGTGGCAACTGCTGTCCCCCAAACTTAGTACTCGTAACTGATCCGTGATCATCGGATGCCATGATGTTCTCAGTCCTCAGCCCGGTCGCGACCGTCCGAGGCTGCGGCATGACCGGGCGACTAGGGGTTTTATGGATGTCCTTCTGAATAGCGTAGCGTAGTGTGCCCACTTTAGTTAACCTGGAGAAAGGGGTTAAGATCTAGGTTAAATCCATAGGTGACCCCAGTTCAAGACTCCAGTTATCAATTTGTACCACAACCCACTCTTTTTTTGAACTGTTAGAAATTTGTTCCACCAATGCATTCAAGTTCATGAGGTAGACATGCAATGAGGACAGAATGAAGATCGGATGCGCATGCAAAGGTCATGCTGCACTTGTATGAGGTTCCAGCATCACGTATATTGCATGATTCTCTCATGTGGTATGCCTGATGCAGTCATGCAGAACATCAACAACATGAAACGGTAGTCTTTTATTGCATGAACTTCGTCACTTCCAGCGAATGTTCTCGATGTCTGGGTCTTCCATTTAGGATTTGCGGTTCCAATGCACGCTTTCAAGGAGCAATTCACTGGAATCTGCATAGCTTGACACACTGATTCTCAGAAAGTAGCGACGTTTGCCCGTTGCAATTTCCGCTTTACCTCTGCTTTTTCTTTAACCTATGTATGTTACTGTGAAAACGTTCTGTATGTGGCCATATGTTCAAGTAAACGATGTCATTCAGAATATCAGAGCCATTGTCCTCATTGAGCACACAACAGGGAAGCAGTCATCATCAAAATATTGCTGTTTCATTGACGTTCAACGAGCGACGAGAACCGATTATAAAGAGTCAGGGTACGCTGCTTGCATACTTGCACGAGTCTATTCTGACAGGATGGGTGTTGACGTCATGTTGTCAGTCAGATGGGGAGGCCAAGGTACACGACAAGGAGGTCGGGCGAGCATGCTCACGCCATGTTAACGCGGTGTGGAACGCCCTGTCTGGGGGCGGGTCGTCGGCTTTTACCGAGATGTCGAAACGTTGCGATTTAGCTATTCAAACGCTATTCAGGCCCTGAATAGTGACATAGGAGACTATTCAAACCCTGAATAGTGTCTGAATTCAGAGCCAAGTTAAGTAAAACTTTAGTACCTACGCTACGCAATTCAGCGCTTCCATAAAACCCCTACTCATTCGGATGTCGGCGCTTACCGTACGTCACTACTACTACCTTAAGGCTGAGTACCGGCCCATAGCCAATGGTCTGGAAGGGTGCTCTGTGGGGTACTGTCATGATCACTGTAGTGATGGAGGGGTCCTTTGCCAGGTGACCAGCCTCAGTGGGTTCCCCTGTATGCAAGAGCACAATGAGACGATGAGCATGCGGTGTCGGCACCTCAGTGATGCAGCATGCGAGCATAAGTGGGTAAGGAGTTGGAGAGGATCAAGGCTGATGTGTTCTCTCAATGATTTCACAACTTCATTGACTTTACATAGTTTTGATTTTCTGTCCATTCTGAACAAGCTTGCCGCAGGGGAGCGTGTTCGTTGATTGTTTTTTCGATTGCCTTCGTCTTCCTCGCGGTTCAAGTGTTCTCGTCCGGGAATCCGTTAAGGTCGCTTCAGAGTGATGTCAGCATCTGGGAAAGAGAGTACTCTGGCTTCAACTTCAGCCAGGTTCTCTTACATGTTCGTAACAAGGCTTCGAGCTTTATGTTCGTGCCTTTCGTCCCACCTGACAGTCAATCGCCTGTCAAGAATTCCTCTTGGATGCCGCTCAATCGGTCAAGAAACAATGTGAGTGAAATAGATGTAAACCATACACATCTCATCTTCAACCGATCCCTGGTTCAACCCCGCACCAATTCCTCGAAGGGCAACACCAGCATTGCATCCTTGAAAGAGATCAACAAAACCCGCACGGCCCTTCAAAACGTCTCTCAGAACATGACAGCCAGGTCAAATTATTTCAGAGGACCCTCGTTCAAGAGAGCTGCTGCAAACAACAAGGCAAATATCCAACGCGGAGAGAAGAAACCCTCCAAGTGCCCGTATGTGCTCGTGAACTCCCAAGGAGGGGTAGGCTCTAGCTCGTTCATGGAACTGCTTCAAAGATCGCACCTTCCCATGAACTCCCCTGGGGACGCTGATGGTTTCAAGCACAAGAACGCCTATCAGTTCAAGCACGACCGCCAAGGAATACAGCTGGGTGGGCTAGGATGTGCCAAGAAAGCCATGGTGATCCTGGGAGACCCGTTGCACTCCATAGAGAGTGTGCATCGACGATTCCAAGTGGCGCATATCAACAAGTGGCGCCAAAACTCCAAGAGACGCCCATATGGCGGACGCACAGGACTTGCTGACATCTGGAAAGAGATCAGCAACGCAAAGCAAGACACTACGGGACTAACAGACTACGTCAATAGCTGGTTGGTAGCTGGAAATGAGAACAATTGGCCAGAGCTGCGCATTGTCAACACCAAGACGTTATACAAGAATGCGACGGAGCTCGCCAAGTATTTGGGAGTGAGGGAGCAAGACCTGAAATCCTTCAAGCAGCTCGATTACAAGCCACGTGCCTTCAAGAGCTCCGCTCCTCCTGCTGTGCAGTCCATCTTCGAACCCATCAAGTCCAAGATAGATCACTTGAAAGCTCCCTAGCCGCATGCCCCCGATCATGCCAACTCCCTAGGTCTTCAGTTATTCGGGGATGTCGCTAATGTGATTGATACGACGATCGGATTGATACCGCGCACAGCGGCAAGTTTGGCGATCACTGATCGGATCGGATTGCAAATCGGCCACTAGATCGGACCAGCGCGTCACCAGCCTCTCGCTTGGCAGGACAGCTCAGTTGAACTGACTCAGCGGGCCGCGCACGGCCTGACACGGCCGCCGCCCGGGCCGGGCCCGGCGGGTGACTCGGACCGTCGCATCATCAAGTTATCCTGCCCGAATCTTGATCTTTACTCAAAGTTAAGTTAAAAAACAGTAGAAGAGAAAAGACAGTGAGAATCAACTCTTATACGGCCCACTGCTGTCCCCCAAACTTAACTGATACCGCCCGAATTCAGGGAGGTCCTAAAGCCGGACTCGATGGCAGAGCGATGAGCATGTGGAGAGAGGAGAAGGGAGAAGCGAGAAGAGAAGCGAGCAGAGAAGCGAGGAGAGAAGCGAGCAGAGAAGCGAGCAGAGAAGTGAGCAGAGAAGCGAGAAGAGAAGCGAGCAGAGAAGCGAGAAGAGAAGCGAGGAGAAGACAGCATCCTTTACATCGGTCACTGAATCTTAGCGGCAAGATCCTATTGTTTGCCCTTGTCCTCTTCACCTGCGTTGAGTCCTCGACCTCCCTTTCCCATTTTCTCGAACTCGTCGCCCGCAAGTCACTAGCGTTTGGTCGTCCTCCTCCCTTACAGTCCTCCTTCACTGCTACCAACAAGAGGCTCGCGTGTTCTCATCGATGCACCAGAGGAGACATTAGAGGCACTAGCAGCAAGAGGGTGAAGCCAGCGACGAGATTGTGGAGGATGCAGCAGCAGAGGGAAAGCAGCACGGAGAGCGCTGAAACCGCATCTAGAGGAAGCAGCGAAACTTCTCAGGTTGCTTCCACCATGTCGTGGGTTGTTCTTTTCTTGCTCCTGGGCATCAACGTACACAATCAGTGGACGAGGGCTATGGTATACTACCTTGTGAGCTTCAAGATCCCCAAAACAGAGGACAACGCGAACAAGTATATGAACATCGACTTGAACTTCGAGGAAGAGCAGTACAGCATCCTTGCATCCTTCGGATTCACTGCTCTCTACACGTTCTGCAGTCTCATCGCTGGCCGAGCAAGCGACAAGGGCAACAGAGCCTTCATCGTCCTGGTGGCGGCAGCGGGTTGGTCCCTCGCAACGGCAGGGCAAGGGATCTCGAGGAGCTTCGAGCAGGTGCTCGCGTTCCGCTCGCTCATGGGAGTGTCGCAAGCGTTCACGAACCCTCCTGCCTACGGGCTCATCGCGTCCTCCTTCCCCGAGTCTCAGATCGCCACTGCCAACTCCGTCTTCGCCTCCGCCGTCTACATCGGCGGAGCTCTGGCGTCCTTGAGTATCCTCGCAGATCAGCAGGTGGGGTGGAGGATGACGTGCCTGGGCTCAGGAGCGCTGGGCTGCCTCCTCGCTGCAGGAGGAGCCTTCTTCCTCCGAGACCCGCGCATGAAGAGGGAGGATGGTGGGCAGCTGAACGAGCAGACGATGTTGCTGGGCAGCAGAGAGGAGCAGGAGGAGGTGGAGGAGGCAGCGAGTAGCTCTTTCAACTTTCAGAAGCAGATGAGGGAAGGGCTGGAGGCAATCAAAGGAGTTCTTTCCATCCCCTCCGTCCAGGTGCTGTTTGCAGCCTCTGCCGTCAGGTTCTGCGCAGGCTACGGCATTGGGGTTTGGAAAGCTCCGCTGTATCGGGAGCTTTTCCCTTCCTCTGAGAGCGAATTCTCCGTGGCCAATGCCTTTGTCATCTCCTGTGGAGGGGTCCTCTCCTCCCTTCTTGGAGGGGTCCTTGCTGATCGACTGGCTCCGCACGACTACGGAAAGAAGCTTCTGGTTCGTTTCGCTCCTCTGCCCCTTTCTCCTTCCCCCCTCCTTCCTCTCCTCCCCCCTTCTTCCGCCCCTTCCTCCTTCCCCTCTCCTTCCTCCTTGCCCTCACTTTTCTCCTCGCCTTCCATTCCCTTCCTCCCTACCATCTTCTAAACTCCACCACTACCTCCTCCTCCCACAACTCCTCCAAAGGCAAACTGCCCCACTCTCCTCGCTTTCTCTGCCTTTCTCTCCTTGGCTTTTGCTCACCCTGAACTTTCCTCAGATCCCAGCTGTCGGCAGCATCCTTGCCGTCCCCTTCTGGATTGGAGCATGCAAGGCTGACAGGTTTGCTCGCCACCTCCTCCTCTTCCACCACCACCACCACCACCACCACCACCTCCTCCTCCTCCTCCTCCTCCTCCTCCTCCTCCTTCTGCCTCGCACTAAGAACATCCCCAGCTTCACTCACAGCATCTCCCTCCTCTTCCTCGAGTACATCGTTGCTGAGTGCTGGTTCGGCCCCACCCTCGCCGCGCTCTTCAAGGTGAAGGAGGAGGAGGCAGAAAGGTTTTTCTCACACACTAGCAGAGTGTTCCGCGAGAAATTCAGGGGACAGCGCAGGTGAGGAGGGAAGGGAAGAAGAAGAGGGAAGTGGGAAGGAAGAGAAAGGAAAGAGAGGAGGCAGAGGGAGAGTCGGGGAGGGAGGAAAGGGAGGAGAAGGTAGAAGGACGGAAGAAGGAGGAAGGGAGCAGGGAGGAAGGGAGGAGGAGGGATGGGCTTACAAGGACCCATAGGGGCTGTTCTCTGTGCTGGGTGCAATCGGGAACATCATGCCAGTGGTGATAGGAAGGTGAGGAGGAGGAGGAGCGGGAGTTACTGTGGGGGAGGAGACGGGAAGGGCGTTGGGAATGTTGTGTGTGCATGAGGAGGAGAGTGGAATGGGAAATGGGAGGGAAGACGGGGAGGAGGAGGAGGAGGAGGAGGAGGAGGAGGAGGAGGAGGAGGAGGAGGAGGAGGAGGAGGAGGAGGAGGAGGAGGAGGTTGTCTTACTGGAGTCTTTAGCCTGCAAAAGGATCATCCTCTCCCCGACGTCCTCGCTGTACTTGCTGCTCCTGCTGCTCCTGCCTCGTCAATCTGACGCTCCTCAGGTTTCTGTCTCGGCCGCGTACCTCGTGAGCGGAATCTTGTTCTTCGTAGCGAGTCAGATGATTCAGCCGCCTACAAGAGGCCACAGGGAAGCATAACTGACTTGGTGAAGTTTGTCGCTTGTGGAGACGACAAACAGAGCTCTTTCGTCCATGTTTGCACTTTCATGATGATGATGATGATGATGATGATGATGATGATGATGATGATGATGATGATGATGAGTGGAAGTGAGAAGGAAGGATGGGGGAGAGAGAGAAAATGGGGAGGAAGAGGGAAGATGAAGAAAAGGACAGGTGATTGGATGAAATCAAACTCGAAAAGCAACTTGGGGATCAGGAAGGGACGAGGAGGGACAAGTCGGAGAGTCACTGTTGTATTAAAGAGATATCCACATGGCGGGCTGAAAAAGATCAAGAAAAGACAATCATCGCCATACAACATGGCAACCTTGCATCATCATCATCCTCATCCTCTTCATCATCATCATAATCGTCGTTGTCGTCGTCATCATCATTCAGCTGAAATAACTTCGTCGACAATTTTCTTAATCTTGTCCTTGTACTTATCAGTGTCGATCTCGTACTTCTCCTTCAGCTGCTCCCTCACCTGCCAACCTCTCACTCGCCCTCTACCTCCTCCCCTGCTCCCCTCCCCTCCTCTCCCTCATCCTCTCGTCTGCTCTCCCTCCTTCTCTCCTCTCCTCTCGCTCACGTTGCGCAGCGTCAGCGTATCCATGTCGGCGCCGTCGCAGATCTCTTTGACATGCTTCTTGATCTTGCCGAGCATCTCTGCTTCCTCTCCCTTGATCAAGGGCTCGTCCTCCTCCTCCTCCTCCTTCAAGAATCAGCGGCTGCAGTGAACGGCGGGTGGGGGGCGGAGTAGGAGAGCAAGGAGGATCAAGAAGGAGGAGGTGGGATCACGTAAGGATGGGTAAAGGATGAAGGAGGGGGGGGGAACAGAAAAGAGGGAGAGAGAAGGAAAGGAGGGAAGGAGAGCAGGAGGGAAGGAGGAGAGGAGGAGGAGAGGAGCGCGGGTGACGGATGAGGAGAGAGGACCTCTTTGTTCTTCTTTCCTGCCTTCTTCGTCTCCTTCTTAGCTTTCTTCTTGGGTCGCTGCATCGGCTTTAGATTAAGATCAGGCTAATCCAAAACTGCACTGACCTTCTCTTCCTCCTCCTCCTCCTCTTCCTCCTCCTCTTCCTCTTCCTCCTCCTCCTCTTCCTCCTCCTCTTCCTCCTGTAGAGAGTCAGCTTTGCGATGGACTTCCTCTGTCTACCTTCTTCTTCCCTTTTCCCTTGGCCTTGCTCGCTGGGGACTGATCAGGGGTCAGAGGGCAGGAGCAGCAGTTGGAGACGAGGACCTTGGTCTTTGACTTCTTGGCAGACTTCTTGCTGCTGGTCTTGCTCTTGCTCTTCTTGGGTGCAGATTTTGACTTGGAGGAGACGGTCTTGCAGACAGTGGCTGAAGGTTTCTTGAGGAAAGTGAAGAGTCGATCGACAAGGTCTTTCTGCATATCACCAGTCATCCAATCTCCTCTCCTCCCCTCCTCTCCTCTCCTCTCCTCTCCTCTCCTCTCCTCTCCTTCTGCTCGCCTCCCCTCCTCTTCTCTCCTTCTCTTCACTCCGCCCTTTCCCCTCTTCTCCACTTACATGAACTCCGCTCCTCTCCAGCGCGAGACATTCCATGATGCCCTTGAGATCCTTCATCTGCTTCTTCTGCAGGCGAGCAAAGAATGCTTCTTCAGCTTTCTGTTATGTTGGTCAGTCAGTCAGTCAGGCAGGAAGGCAGGCAGGAAGGCAGGCAGGATGGAAGGATGGAGGGAGGGAAAGCAGCGGGAATTAGCGGGAGGCAGGAGGCAAGGCAGG
>NW_005434622.1:105350-137505 GCF_000315625.1 Guillardia theta CCMP2712
GAGGGAGGGAGGGAGGACCCCAATCACCTTGTCCTCGAAGCTCATCCCTCTGAACTCCATCAGGTTCTGTTTCATCGCCTTGGGCTGCAGGGCAAGTCAGTCCAACCCGTCAAGACTTGTCGGCGAGTCAACCTGATCGACACGACGGAACAGCATCTTGTGAAGGACTTTGATGGGATCGTTTATGTCGCTCTTCTTCACCGTGTGGTTGGTCAGGCTGTTGACGACTGGACAGCATCGTGACTTAACATCCCCGTCTCATCCATCATCCCCGACCTGACTGGATGTCCCCCAGCCGCTTTCCGTCTCCCTATGGCTGCTCGTCAAACATCCCAAGGGCCTCAGCTGGTATCACCTGGGGGATGACGATCTCTTCCTTGTCCTTGGAGCTCGTGTCAGGGTGAAAGTGCTCCGACGACTTGCGCTGCCTGCACAGGCGGTCAGGTCGAGACAGGAAACAAACCTTGTCACCTCTTGGCTCCAGCTTCCACTTCCCAATAAGCTCCCGCCTTCTTGGATTCCTCCTCCTCCTCCTCCTCCTCCTCTTTCTTGGCCTGCTCGTCAGTTAGATGTGTCGCACACTTGTCGTCGTTGCCCAGCACATTCTTTGCAGTCCTTCCTCTTTTGGTGGGGGTCGCCTCTGGTTCCTCCTGCTCTGCTTCCTGAGGACAAGCTCGTGACCCTCATCTCGGCCATGTGCTTCAAGACCTTCTTTGGCTTCCTTCCGCGCTTGGAAGGAGTGTTAGGATTGGACGTCGATCCTTTGCCGGCATCCTTTGCCATCGTTTACAGCAGGCCCAGCCGTGGGATTCCCTTACCTTGTCCTCGTTGGAATGGTTCTCGGAATCCTCCTTTTCTCCTCTTTCTGTTTCAACACACGTCAAGAACAGCCGCAAGGAAGCAAGCTGCGATCACAGTCGGTTCTTCTTCCTTCTTCTCGATCTCCTGACCATACGTCAGGATCGCACGTAGCACAATGTTAGGACCACCTTGGTCTCTTCTTTCTCTTCGACCTTGGAAGTGTCTTGAGCCTTGGGCTCTGACTCCGTCTTGTCTTCTGTCGCCGTCATTTTTCAAGCTGCACCAATGGATCAGCCACAGAACTTACAACAAGATACTGCAAGCTTGAGCTGTTTGAAAGTTTCTCTTTGCCCCGCCTCTGAAACACTCTCAATCCTCTCGATCGTTCACTGCCTCTGCTATCCCTCCCCCCACCCACCCCCCCTTCACTTGGGCACGAGGATGAAAGGAAGATGCAACGATGTAGGGGTGCTGATCAACAGTCAATCCCTATTCTCTCCGCATCTTGATGTAGCATGAAAAGTAATGGTACAACACTCAGCATCGCAGAGTTGAGCTCATTTCCAACTGTTCTTGTTGGAAATCACCCAGCTCTGATAGTACAACATCCTCTTGAATGTATCGTCACAATTGAAACAGCTAAAATTCGGCCATTACCCAGACCTGCTCCTACTTTCTCCTGCATTCCCCTCTATCAATCTGATCCAATCTCTCGATCCTTTCGCTCTATCAGTCCATCTTCTCACTCACTGCTCTATCGAACTCCTCACTCTCCTCTCTTTCAACTCCTCTCCTATCTCTCTCCCTCTCTCTCCCTCTCTCCCTTCTCTTCCTTCGCCGCTACTAATCTTCGCCTGTCCTCCAGCATGACGGGCTTCGCTTCTTCCCGCCAATCCCTACACCACCCCATAGAATTCACCCCCTTTACTGACACCCCCATTTTCCCCTTCTCTTATACCCCTAGTCAAGAGCCGTGCACCCGTTCACTTACCAATATAACTACCCCACCTGTATCTGGTACCCCACCCCATCAGATTCAAATTTTTCGCCAGATATTCTGTACAGCACCGGAAGGAACTAGCCAGAGGTGAGAAGTTTCAACGACTTTCAACTCGTGTGCTGTCACATGTTCATACATAAGATGTGACAACCTGTGCGATGTGAAAAGAGGAGAGGAGAGGAGAGGAGGGGAGGGGAGGGGAGGAGAGGAGAGGAGAGGAGAGGTTCGCAGTATTCGTTGCTTCAGGATTGATTCGCGTGCCACAGATGTAGTCTTAAATACAATCAGCGGCTTTTGATTTCACTTACAAAAAAGATACTTCAGATTCCTCGCTTGTCAAACCTGCAGCGCTAGGCACGTTTGCGGCCGCTTTGATCGTGCCGACAGCCTTTACCGGCACAAGTCCCAAACTACCCCAGGTCACCATCGGCTGGGGTGAAGATCACCTCAGCTGGACTTCTTGCTGGACTCGTCCAGACGTCTTCGCAGCTCGGCAATTACCAGGTCCTTACCTTCGATCTGCAGACAAGCAGAGAGACGAGTCAGGCTCTTTTAGTGTCAGCGACCACAGCCAGCACCTCCAGAGCTAGCTCCTTGACCTTCCGCTCGCTTTCCATCGCCGCTTCCTCCCAGATCTTTGCCTGCAGCGAGAGGACGTCAGAGGGAGCGATCGCTGAGAGCAGCGCATGGATACCTCAGTCATCGACGGCTGCTCCTGCTTCGTATCGTCCTGCGGTTGCGGCGTCAGCATCTATGACCAGGAGGGATGTGAAAGCTGCTGCTGATCTCACTTGAGATTTCCGTGCCACTTCCTCGAGCTGAACGAGCAAGGCCTGACAGGAGAACAGGTCTCAGACGAGGAGAGGAGGAGGAGGAGGAGGAGGAGGACGAACGTTTCGCAGCGCTGCCACAGTGCTCTGCAACACTGCCACCTGCGGCATTCAAATGATGAGATAATCAACATCGTTGAAACAGAAAAAGCCAACCTCCCGCTCTGACTTCACGGCTCTTTCTCTGAGAGACTGGACAAGCTCCGCATGTAGCTCTTCTTGCGTCGTACTCGTATCGTCTTCCTTCGCTTCATCGGCAGGTCGCTGAATGCAAGCGAGCGGAGTCAGAGAGGGTAAGGAGCGAGAACCAGGAGAAATAAGTCTGACCTGCCCTTCCCCCATAATGACCTTGTTGTACGTCCCTTGCATGTCTGACAACGATCATGAAACAGCTCAACATACGCTCATTGCTCCACCTTCAATCTGACTCTCGAGCTCGCGGATCCTGTTGTTAGCCTGCACACAAGCTTGTTCAGCACTGACCGCATTCCTCGGCCACCGCACGTTTTGTAGCGAGACTTCCTTCTCCTGCAGCTCGTTCTGTGCGGCAGCGAGCTGTACACCATTGCGACAAGTCACAGACAGCTTTCGGCATGGTAGAGAGCAAGAGACTGACCTGGGCATTCAGAGTTTGAACATGGGCTACCTCCCTTCCTAGCTCCTTTCGAACCTGCGACGACTGTAAGAAACGAGACCCCGAAAAGGAGTGCCGCACCGTGAACAGAACATCTGTAATCTTGCTGATTTCCTGAGACAACAAGGGTCAGCATGTGAGCAGATGTTTGGTAACAATCTTTATCAGATCTCCTGCTTCGGTTACCTCGTTCTTGGCCGTCAAGCTGGCTCGGAACAACTCCTCCTGCGAACAGCGCCATCATTCTCCATGTCAAGACATGCCATAGATTCGCTCTGTACCGAGTTCTCGAGCATCTTTGCGGCTGTGTTTCGATTTGCATTCGAGGCAAACGACTGGTATGACCGTCAGCCAGAGATTCTCGTAACTTTAGGTCAAACGTTGTTTTCTACGTTGGAAGCGCTGCTTTCAGACTGCCATTCAACGTCCTCAATCAGAGAGCGATTAGACGACATGGCAAAGACCTTCTTGCCGAACAAGGACATGGGCATCCTCAATCCTGCTGCAGCCATTTTGCAGGCTAGTCGATTCGATAGAACCCCGGGATCAGAGCTGCAGGAAACGTCATTTTCTGTCAGGAACACAGACATCTTGTCAGTGTAGAGAGGCTCGTATTCCATCAAGCATCATGCCAACGAGTGGACAGGATTCTTTGTGGTTCAAAGAGGGTTGCGATAGTCAAGGGTGTTCGCCTCGACATCTATCACTTTCCCCCTCATGCAAAAGGCTCCCGCCACTCTCTCCAGTTTGTTGCATGAAATGGTCTTAGTCACTGATGATTGCACATGTTCAAACATGCTCGGCTCTGAGCATGGTTGCCTCTATCTCTTACTCCCTGCCATCGCCTCCATTCTTCTCCTTCACCTTCTTCTGCATCTTCCTCGTTCATACAATTACCCCACAACCATTTGCTCCCCCAGAAAGCCTTTCTACCCCCACCCCCCACTTCCTATCCATTTCCTAGTCATCCTACCCCCTCCTCTCCACCACCCGTTCTACGCCCCCTTGCACCCACCCATATTCACCCCCCTCATCTCCCTCATCCCACTCTTACCCTCATCCCCTCACATACTATCAATTCGTTACAATCCTCCAAAGCCGTTACAAGCTTTCGACAAAATTTGAAAAGTCTGCGATTCGGGGACAATTCAAATACGTGAAAGTGGCAAAACTTTAAAATTATTTGAAAATCTTGTCGAAAGGTTTGAAATATTCAGCATAGATTCTATGGTACGTTGGTTCATACCTTAAACAATTGTTTTAAAAAGACCACTAAAATTATTTTTTAAAGAGGCTCAGAACAAAATACATCTATATAAAAATAAATGTGTTTTACAAAAAAGATCTACCACCCCTACCTGTCCTTCGTTGGACCGATACGGGGGTATGTTTACCCCACCCCTCCTGGTAGCCGAAATGGTAGCACGAAGTAGAAGCAGGAGCAGAATGGCAAGAACAGAGACTTGCATGAACTCGTGCAAGTTATCTGCTCACGTATCTGTGACATCTCTGACTGGTTGTGTCTGATTCTCCACATTGGTTGCTTGATCGTGTGGGGTTCGATCCAACACATCACAAACTGAAGCGTTTTTCGCTGTTGTCCGTCCGTACTTGTCCTCTCTCGTTCCAAGTTAGTGGAAGAGAAAATGTTGGTGACGAGTCTTGTTTTGGCCATTGAATATCAGAGATTGCACAGGATGTTCGCAACTGATATGATTCTTTGTGTAGGGATGATGGAAAACCAATCCTGTCAAGCGGGGCTTTCACTTCAGCCACAAGTCTGAGCAGATTCTTGAAGCATGAGCACGAGTTGTACCTTACGTCTGAGAAGCATTCTTTGTCCTTGCTGTGTGCAAGCTGGAGCTCGAACCTACCTTCGTCTAGTTGACAACCGATGCGCCACTACGCAGCAGCATCTCAAGGAGGTGGAAGCTTTCGTTGTGTTCGAATGCGTCAAGTTCCTCTATCTCGTCCAGGTGCGAGTCTCTGATGTGCCTGACGTTCTTGACTGACATGCTGCCACGTGTCTTAGAGCGAGGGAGAGGATGAAGACTGGATCCCGTCCCTCTGCGCTCGTTTGTTGATCCTCTTCTACCATGACCCGTCCAGCGTAGAAGAGTACCTCCCGCAAATCTGCCACCTCCTAGTGGCGTTTCCGAGGCCCTGCATGGCGTTGGAAGTTGCGGTAGGAGGATGATCTCTCGTCTTGCTCCTCATTCTTCGCAGGTGCTTCACATGTGCACCAGATCCCTGCACTTTGCGCTCAACGTCCACTGGGCGCTTCTATGTGCCATTGAGGACTGCAACAGCTACGTCGGCACCAACTCCATGGCTGTGGTTGGGCCTGTGGCAGCAGCGTCAGGGTGTGAGTCGAAGAAGGGAGAGCATGACAGTCGACCGGCGCGCCTGATTCTGTGCGTGTATGCTGCCATCAACGAGCGAACCAGGAGTAAGGGGCTTCCTGGCTTCGCTTCTCCCAACAAGTACCTCTCCAGCATCCTCGAGCAGCACAGGGGAGACGCCTTGTCCTCCATCACCCAGGCTCTGTGCGGGTTCCAGGGCTCGAGCTCGAGCTCGCGCGCCTCCGCTTCCGATTCATCGCCTCCTCTCAACTCCATGAGCGACAGCGCAAACCTCGCAGGCTCCAAGGGATCGTCCCCTCCAGAGTTCACTTGCATAGTGCAGGTCAATGCAGACTCGCTGCAGGACAGCAAGAAGTTGTTGAAGAGTGTGCAAGATCATGACGATGTCGACGTGGGCAGCCGCAAGCTCGTCAACTGGATCAGGGGTGTGAACTCCAAGAACGGGACGTTCTTCTACTCTGAGCTGTTCTTCATCCAACAACTTACCGACATCGCTGAAGCTCTCCGGTTGGAGACGCTGCACCTGAGGGCTGCCCGGCTCCACATCATGCTGGGCAGGATCAATGCCTTCTTGGAGAGCAGGGATGTGTACATTCCCCTCTGCTCCTCTTCTTCCTTCTTCTACAAGGTTGTGCGCATTCCCCCCGATCAAGCCAAAGTCTTTACAACCGCGACCAGATGTCCGTACATGATCATGGTGGAGACTATCAGAACTCTGAGGAAATGCTCAGCTCCCGATCTGGACCCTGTTCAGAGGCTGCGGAGGTACACGAACGAGGTAGGGTTCAAGGCTGCGGTTGTGCGGGATGGGTTCATGGACGAGATCAGGACCATCTCTTCGGGAGCTTGTCTTGGTGCCAACTTGGTGCCTCGGCCCCTAGCTTCTCCTTCCAATGTGTCGCCGCTACGGAAACCCCTCATGGATTCCCCGACCGCCAGGATGGAGGACGACGGTCTGTCCCCGAAGCTGCTCAGCTTCGACAGTCTGCAGGAGGCTGAGACTGCAACAAACTCGGACAAGCTGCTGGAAGAAGCTGAAGACGAAGACAGGATGCAGCCGCAGGTCTCTAGAGCTGCACACATCGCGCACGCGTCGGAGGGTGAAGGGGATGCCCTGGGCTCGAAGGAGGAGGAGCAGGAAGAGAGCAAGCAGCTGTCACGGGAGATAGCTAACACCCTCTCCAAGGACTCGCACGTTGGAGTGTCAGGAGGTGGATGGAGCATGTCGATGACAGGGTCTGGCAGGTTTCAGGAGGTAGCGAAACTTTTTCCTGTGCTTCCTCTGGTACGCGCTGAAACGGTGATGGCAGGAGACGTGGGAGAACAAGAAAGAGAGGATTCGCCTGAGCTCGCCCTTCGGGAGCAGGAGAGGATATTCCATCCAGACTGTCATCGTTAAGAGCTTCGACGACGTCCGGCAGGAGGCGTTCGCCATGCAGCTCATTCAGCTGATACACAAGTGCGCTTCTCCCTCCCCACGTTGGCTCTCGTCTGACTCTGATCCTCTATCTCTGTCTCCCCAGCACGTGGCAGAAGGAGGAGCTCCCCGTCAAGATCTTTCCTTACAGGATCCTCGCCACCTCTGCCGGCACGGGGATCATCCAGGGGCTGACGGACGCAGTCAGCCTGGACTCGCTGAAGCAGCAGGCTGGCTTCACCTCCCTCTCCTCTCACTTCCAGCGAATCTACGGGAAGGAGAGCGAGGCCTTCCGCCGAGCCACCGCAAACTTCCTCCAGGTGGGAGAGAGCCCGGGTAGTCTTGTGCTGACCCTCCAGCAGAGTTTGGCAGGGTACTCGATCCTTTGCCATGTGCTGCAGGTCAAGGATCGACACAACGGGAACATCCTCATTGACAGCAAAGGTCACATGATCCACATCGACTTCGGCTACATCCTCGGTAAGGGAGCAGGAGAGGAAGCAGAAGGGGGGGCAGAAGGGGGGGCAAGAGTAAGAGCAGGAGAGGGGGCAGGATTGGGGGCAGGGGCTGGAGCAGGAGGAGGAGCAGGAGCAGGAGGAGTGCGGGAGTTGACATGGGGTTGGAGGTTTGAGCCCGGGAAACATGGGGTTTGAAACAGCTCCCTTCAAGCTAACGGACGAGTACGTGGAGCTGCTGGGGGGCGTCGGGTGCGTGCGAGGAGGAGGGAGGGGAGGGGAGGCTGTTGACGTCTGGACTTGTAGGTCGGAGAGCTGGAAGAGGTTTGTGTCTCACTGCAAGGCTGCCTTCCTGTCTCTGAGGCGGATTCACCATCGTCTCGCCGCTCTGATGGAGCTGATGATGTTCAACTCGAACCTGCCCTGCTCCAGGTCCCCCCGACCAAGTCGATGCTGATGCTGATGCTCTGATCAGGGTAGGGAAGAACCGAATCGTCCAAAACTTCGTCGCCAGGTTGTTGGATACCTTGTTCTACTCCTACTCCTACTTCCACTCCTCACACCTTTCTCCTCCTCCTCCTCCTCCTCCTCCTCCTCCTCCAATCCCCTTTTCTTTCCTTCTTGCCCGCTTCGAGAGCTGACGTGGTTTCAGGTTGTACCTTGAGATGTCGAATGAAGAGTGCGAGAAGAAGGTAGGAGGAAGAAACTGCTCGCATGGCGGTGAGGAGGAGAAGTGAGTTGATGAGCTGCAGGTGGAAGAACTCATCAACCTGTCGGTGAACAACTGGCGGACATCGCAATATGACAACTACCAGAAGCTTGTGAACAAGATCATGCCGTGAAGATGTGACGATGATGAAAATGATGATGATGATGATGATGATGTTTGCTGGTGTTTGAGTTGGGAGATTATTCTTTTTTGAGTGTTGATAAGCATGTACATACACAGTAACTTTACAAACTGGTGGATGAAGGAGGAAGGGGGACAAGGAGGAGATGGAGAACAAGGGGAAAGCGGATTGGGGATGAGATACAGGACGAGAGTTTCTGAAAGAGGCGCGAAGAAGGGGGGAAAAGATGAAAGGGAGGGGGAGCGAAGACGGAGGACGAGGACGAGGACGAGGACGAGGACGAGGAGGGTCAGTGAGATCATACGAATCCGTTTCCACGAGCAGGAGATCATACGAATCCGTTTCCACGAGCAGGAGATCATACGAATCCGTTTCCACGAGCAGGAGATCATACGAATCCGTTTCCACGAGCAGGAGGGAGAGGAGATGAGTTTCCCTCCTCTGTCGTCTCTATCTTGGTCACTCTTCCTCTCTGCGTGTAAATGGCCCCCGCGTACCCTCCTGCCTTGTTCGCCTCCAGACGACTCGCTGTCAGCGCGGCTTCTCCCTCCCCGACGAAGATGGCGCCTCCTAGCTGCCGCAACTCGTCAGCAGGAGGGCGAAGAGAGGAAGGGAAAGAAGTCGAGTGCTGAGTAGCAGCAGGGCCAGGGGTAGGAGCACGAGCACGAGCATGGGTAGGAGCAGGAGCAGGAGCAGGAGCAGGAGCAGGAGCAGGAGCAGGAGCAGGAGCAGGGACGAGCCTTGTTGGCGATGTTGAAGCTGAAGTTTGTGCGCAGGATGAGAAGACTCCCTCCATTGACGAAGAGCGCTCCTCCGTCAAACTCTGCCATGTTGCCTCTGAAGCGACCTGAAAGGTGATGAGGATAGGAGAGGAGGAAAGGAGCAGGAGCAGGAGCACAAGCACGAGCACGAGCACGAGCACGAGCACGAGCACGAGCACGAGCACGAGCACGAGCACGAGCACGAGCACGAGCAGGGGCAGGAGGGTAGGATGAGGCTCACAATCTTGAAAGGTAGCTGTTCCTTTTCTCAGCGCTGCTGCCCCTCCGTTGGCCGAGTAGCTATCGAGAAAGAGACAGTCGGCGAACAATGAGCTGCGGAATGATGAGAGGAGAGGAGAGGAGAGAGGAGAGGGGAAGAGAGAGGAGAGAGGAGAGAGGAGAGAGGAGAGAGGAGAGAGGAGAGAGGAGAGAGGAGAGAGGAGAGGAGGGGAGGGGAGGGGAGGGGAGGGGAGAGGAGAGGAGGGGAGGGGAGAGGAGGGGGAAGGGAGCGTTCACCTTCCGTTAGCGTCCAGCATGACGGCTCCTCCCGCGTAGAGCGACCGACAGACTTGAAAGCAGCAGGAGGTGACGAGCACCGGCTGCTTGACCACCAGGGCTCCGCCGTACCTGCAGGCAGTTGAGGCGACACGAGGAGAACAGGAGGGGAGGACACTAAGGGACGAGGAGAGATGGTACGAGGAGGAAGAGGAGAGCAGCACCAGCAGCACCAGCACCAGCAGGAGCAAGAGGGTAAGAGGGTGAGGGGTGAAGGAATTGAGAGCGAGGAGGAGACGGCAGGTGCGAGAAGAGAGCTTACTCTGATGAGCAGTTGAGGAACGTCAGTCCTCTCAGCTCGGAGACCGAAGGAGAGCATGAAGACGCTGAGGAGGAGGAGGTAGAGGAGGCAGACGGATCGAAAGTGTTCCATTTCTTCCGATCCCCGAAACTCTCGTCGCACGAGTCCCGTATCCTGCTCTCAAGGTGCTTGCGGAGGAGGACTGCGGGTCCTCCGCCCTCGCAGTCGATGACAGGAGCCTTGGGGTCGCAGATCTCCGTGTGCGCGGAGGGGAGGAGCGATCGGACCAGCAGCTGTTTGTCGCGCAGGTCCAGCCGCGTGTTGTTGCGTCCTGAGTAGACGCCGGGGAGGACGAGGATAGTAGAGCCGCTGGTGCTGATGTCTATTGAATGCTGCAAGCTCTTGCAAGGGTCCTTCTGACTGCCGCAGCCAAGGTGATCCGCCCCTGAGGAGGAGGACACGAACACATCCTTGCTGGGGGTCTGAAGGGAGGAAGGGGAGGAGGAGGCGTTGGTGAGGAGGAAGAGGTCGAAGGCGATCGAGTCTGTTCCCGCAGGTGAGCTGCCGCTGTCGTCGGAGTATCCCGTGTTGCCAAGGTCAGAGACGGTGACGAGAAGTTTCGCCGTCCTCGTTCCCCTGCTGGCGGCTGGCGGCTGAAGCCAGAGGGAGGAGAGGGCGGAGGAGACTTGCGAGAAGAGGCCGAGGAGCGAGACGTAGGTGCTGTTGCTGGGAGAGCCCAGGAAGGGGAGGGAGGGAGGGAGGTTGACGATGCTGAAGGTGATTTGATCGTCATTGCTGCGACTTCTCATCAGGGTTGCGACTTTCGAGGGTGAAGGAAGTACAAGAGAAGAGAAGAAAACGAGAGGAGGAGAAGGAGAAGGAGAAGGAGAAGGAGGATGTTGGACCTGTCTTGTAACAAGGAGATGTTCACTTGAATCGTCCCTTCGTTGGTCAACTTGTCCCATCTTGGCCAGTTGACATCAATATCCTCAATGGAGATGCCGGAGAGGTATCTTCCTCCTCCTCCTGCCAACCTTTCACTTACTGGCAACTCCTCTCCTCCTCTTCGCCATCTCCTCTCCTCCTCCTCCCATTCTCTGCTCTCTTCCTCCTTTCGTTCTCTTGCAGAACTCAACTTCCCTCCCCACCTCGTTCCTCTTCCTCCTCTCATCTCCTCTCCTCTCACCAGCGACCAGCTCCATCCACTTGGGGCCTGGGTAGAGCAGGCGAGGAGCAGAGTTGAACGGCCCAACTCGCAGGTCGAGCGACACTTTCTGCACGTACGTCCTGGCCCCGAGCTCCCCCGTGTACCCGAGGTCATCGACCGTGACAGCGATGCCGTCATGCTCTGAGCAGGAGGAGGCTCCGCAAGGCGTCGAGCTTGCGATGTTGACCTGGACGGCTCGCATTGCCTGCTGGACGAGCATGGAAGGGCCGTGGAGGACGAGAGGATTGTCCTGCTTGCCATCTCCCAGCGGCAGCACGAGAGCGTCTGGTCGGTCGAGGAGGGTGAAAGAACCTCGAGTGATATTGTAGGTGACCTGTGCTCACATGAGATGAACTGGACGGGAGGAAGCAGCGGGCAGAAGGAGGAGGCAGGAGGCAGGAGGCAGGAGGCAGGAGGCAGGAGGCAGGAGGCAGGAGGAAAGAAGGAGGAGGGTAGGAGGTAGTCAGGAGAGACCGTGACGTGGCTGGAACGGGAGGCGTTGGTTTCTTGAGTTTGGTTGAAGGCAAGGAAATCGTCGTCGAAGAACTCAACGCCAGTAAGGAGGAAGGAGGAGCCGACCTGGACCTGCCGCTGCGGGAGGGGGACGTAGAGGAAGGGCCTCGCATCGATCCTCCTGACAAGACGCAGGTCGACCATCTGCTGGGCAGCAGGAGGCGCTCCGCTGACGTAGCAGAGCGAGCTCGTGGGCTGCTTCCTGTATGCTACCGAGTTGGTCACGTAGGGACGGACAGGGTCGATGACGGGGGGAGCGGAGAAGAGAAAGATGGTTGGGAAGGGGAGAACGACGGGCTGCCGTCCTATGAGAGGAACGGTCTTCTGCAGCATGGCGACCGAAAGGGCGCTGGGCTCGAGCTGCTGGAAGCCGAAACAGTTGGGGTCCCTATGGCACCGATCCTTGGCCTCCTGCAGCGACCAGGAGCCGCTCTGGTACATGCTGTCGAACCTCCACATCTCATCCTCGGACCTCACGAACTCGTGCGCTAGAGGATACTCCTCGACCGTGATGCGGAGGATGTTGCTGCCCAGCAGGTGGGGAGGAGCTTGGAGGGTCACCTAGCAAAAATAGTCATGACGAAGGGAGGAAGAGTAGGAGAAGGAGGAGAGGAGGAGAGGAGGAGTGACGAAGGGAGGAAGAGGAGGAGAGGAGGAGAGGAGGAGAGGAGGAGAGGAGGAGTGACGAAGGGAGGAAGAGGAGGAGAGGAGGAGAGGAGGAGAGGAGGAGAAGAGGAGAGGAGGACGAGGACGAGGACGAGAAGGAGGGAAGATGGAGGCATCACATTTGACAGGGCTACGTTGACATCCTCCCAGCTCCCAGTGAAGAGAATCCTATAGCTCTCCACGTCCGCCTCCTCCTTGTTGTGACTGTAGTCTGGCCAGAAGGTAAGAGACTGGACGGCCCCAACCCGGACCGTTGGGTTCAAGGCCTGACACTGCGCGGGAGCGTAGCGACATTCAAACCAGTCCGGGAAGAAAGCTTCTCCTCGGGCCTGGTGGAGAGTGAGAGAGCGCTGCGAGACAAGATGTGAAGGAGCAGTGAAGGGAAGAGAACAGGCTGGAGGACTAAAATCGAGAAGGAGAAAGAGGAGAGAGGAGAGGAGGAGGTGGTGGTGACAAGTGAATCAGAGGGAGTGATTGTGTGGGACAATAGGGTCGAATGAGCATAAGATGATCAGGACAGCAAGTCGAAGAAGAATAACGAGCGAGTCAGGAGCACAAACAAGGTCTCCTACCGCAGGGAAGTTCATCCTGCTTGCGTTTGCGTTCTGAACGCTGACAGTGACCTTGAGTGTCTGCTGCTGCTCCGAGCATCTCGACGTCTCCACCTGAAACCTGAAGCTCTTGGTAATTTTTCCTCCAACAGCTGCAGACGCGTCCGAGTACACCGCGGGAGCATCGGGCCTCACAAACAGAGCACAGGGGGTCCAGGCCATCTCCGACTGCACTGAGTCGCAGGGGGGAGGGACCCACTCGAAGGGCAGTGAAACCTCCTCTCCGTTGTACAGGTGCGAGAACGAGCCCTGAGGGTAAGTCAGCCCGTGCTGAACAAGGCGGGCAAGTCACCTGCCACTGAAACTTGTCCGTGTCGTAAGTCGATCGCTCGTCCTTGATGAAGTGAGAGATCGTGGGCGGGTTGTCCGTTAGCGCGACCCTGCTCGAGACGGGGATGCTCTGCTCGCAGAGACCGCTGGCGACAGACACGTGGACAAGGAGCTCGTTAGGAGTGGAGGACCGGAAGGACCACTGCTGCTGCAGAAGCTGAGGAAGAACGAGATCAGTGTGAACCGAAAGCAGGAGAAGCATCTTGTTGGCTCCTACCATATCGCTCAGAGCTTTGAGAGTCCCGACGATGCGGACTGCTGCTTGCCCGTTGTCTGAGCCACCTGAGAACCGAGGGGGCAGGGGCTGACTCTGTTCGAACCAGAAGAGAGGCTCGAAGTTGAGCATGACCTCGTCCGCTACTTGAACCTGCCAACCGCATCTCACAGCACGCCGACTTTCCCCCTCGAGCCAAGGGAACGCACCTGGTCGATGTGTTGCCGGATCGGAAGGATCCCTTGCTGCACCGTAGGCAAGAACAAGTTGATGGATGTGCTAGCGTTAGCACCAACAGAGACGTTGAATGCGATCTCAATCTCCTCCTCCTCCTGCACTCCAACCGCCTGCAGCTGAATCGCCGGCATAGTTAAGTTCATGTCCTCCCCGATTGTGTAGGCAGTCTGGCCAGAGGGCAAGGGGTCGAGCAGGGTGATCAGACAGCTCCTGGAAGGCTCCACCGGCCAGGGACAAGCGAGGAGGATGAGGAGAAGGGGGAGGAGGATGGAACAGCTGAGCCTGCGGGATGAGACGAGCATCCGAGTCTGACGACTCGGAACCGGTCGCTACGGTCCTCGTGGTAGTACTACGGTAACCGGGGGACCCTCCTTGCTGTAGTCTCCGAGCAGCCTCCTCGCAGCCTCCTCGTGACACTCATCATCATACACGATCGACTCAGTCAATCTGTGAGTGAAAGGATTGACAGCCGTTGAGTTCATTTTGACAAACGAAGTCACAGCAGTTCTCTCTTTACTCAAAGTTTTAAGTTAAAATCAGTCCTGAGTTCTCTCAGGTTGATGGGCAAAGTAACTTGCTCAAGTGAAAAGTTTGGGGGACAGTAGTTGGCCGTATAGGGTTGGTTTTCACTGTCTTTTACCTTCTCGCAGTATGGCGTGCCCGCCTGCCAGTAGTGAGTGTCCATTTTTTCAACCTTCACTTAAAACTGTGCGCAGGACCATTCCTCCGGGCCGCGCCGCGCTGGCAGCAAAGGACAGGGAGGCCTCACTGTGATTGTCCTCGTCGGCTCTCAGGCGCCGGGCCCGGGCCGCGCCGGACCCGGTGACCGTCTGGCCGGGCCCGGCCGGGCGGCGGATCGGCGGACTCGGGACGGTGGTAGGCTAGCGTACCCCGGTGAGTTCACTGCCGCAGTCTGACACATGAAGAGGGGTGGTCAGAGGTCTGGGTGGGTCCATTGAAAGCCAGGGTGATTGAACGGAGGGTGGGTAGTCGCATGACAATGACAAAAGTTTTATGGGGTGGCGAAATTTTGGGGGTAGTAGGCGAGATGTACGGGTACTGTAGTAGTAGGAGGGGTGCTAGAAACAAACTCGGGTAGGGGTCATTGCTTGGTAGGTGGGGTAGCAAGGGTCCTGAACGTGCGTGGGCCCACTGGAGAAAACTTTTGACTAAAACCTCAAATACCATCAAGGGTCAATATGCTTCTCACAATATTAACTCAACAAAAATAATCCTAAATATTTGTACTGTATTATTGGTATAAACATATTTGCTACTAAGAAAATGGTTAATGGGTGGGTCTAATCACTAATTTAGAACTTTCACGGATTAACCCCTTTCGAAAAACTGGGCTGAAGGGCGAGGAAAAAACCGCGGTGGCGCCATGGATTTGTCGAAAGTGGCGTCGTTGAAGGCAAGTGGGCTATGGAGATGGCAGGGCATAATGCACATGAATGTTGAGATTGTGCTTAAACATGCTGTTCTGCCTTCAAAGTTCTTCCTTCCTTCTGTGTCATAAATCAGAATTTCGTTGCCTTCGCCAGTGCGATGGATATTTCTCTGTCACGTGTTGGAAACTATTTCTACTGTTTGTTTGCCAGGAGACATGTGTATTGTGCATTGAGATGTTCTCATTTGATGTTGTGATAGAGTGGGATTGTTTTTTTATGTTGAAGGTATTGCGACTTTCTCGGTTCACTTACCGTACTGGATCCACTTTTACATGAACGAAATAGTGTTGTGTAGGAGATCTCCCTGCTTGATCCTCTATGCTGCCAACCAATCATTGGCAAGTAGATCATCATGGTGTTGTCTGCTGTGACTCTGAGCTTCTCTGATTGGATAAATCGGTCCTGACTCCCGGTGCCAGGTTGTAGAACTCAAGAAGGAGCTTGAGTCGAGGGGCCTTGATTCGAAAGGCTTGAAAGCGGACCTCGTTGCGAGGCTTTCAGAGGCCTTGAAGAACGAGCAAGGTTGAGCAGCGTGCGATGCACCGCTAGAAAGCTGATGCTGGCTTGCAGGACCTGACTCGGAGGCTGGAACGAAGGAGCCGTCGGTAGTGGAAAGCAATTCTGAGGCGAAGGAGTCAAGTGCGAGCGATGCCAAGGATGTGAATGGCATAGATGCTGATAGCAAGCAGCCAAGTCAGCCTGCAGATGAGTCGCAAGCGGATGTGAAGCCTCCAGCGGAAGTGGCTGCTCCTGCCAAAGATGCCCCAGCAACCAAGAGTCGGCTGAGAAAGGCGATGATGCTTCTGGAAAGAGGACAAGGGAGGAAGATGATGATGAAGACGCCAGCAAGAGATCAAAGGCAGACGATTCACAAGCGCCTGCTGCCAATGAAGCGCAGGTGGGGTCCAGGTGGGAGGAGGAATTGTTGACTGACGTTGTTTACAGGCCCATGTCGGACCACCTTCCTATCCGCCTCCAGGTACTTCAACTTCACCGTCGTTTCATACTTGACACCCTGACGATCCTGCCTCTTGTGCAGCGAGCTCTGCGCCTGGCGATGCACAGCCAACCCACGACGCCACGGCGACTGCTGCTGCGCTCCCTCCTCCAGCCTATCCCCCTCCTGGCCAAGCCCCTCCAGCGTATCCTCCACCTGCTGGAGCCCCTCCATACGCTCCTCCTTCTGAACAGCCTCCTTCATATGATAATGCACAAGCTGCTGGCCAGGTAAACACACGACATTCTTCCTCCTTCGTATCTGAAAAAGATTCTAGCAGGCAGATTCCAATCAGCAGGTAACCCGCTGTTGGATTCATGTTGATGTTTACAAGCTGACGTTTGTGTTTCTCTCCTACCCGTCACTGCACAGGCATACTATGATCCGAACTATGCGTGAGTCAAGTCTTTCTCTGACGAAATAAATTTGACATTTTTATCGAACGAAGGTATTATTGGCAACAATACAATTACGCGCAATATTATCAAGGTTACGGTGCATATCCTGGTTATGGTAAACATTGGCATCTTTTCTTGTCTTCATACTAAATTGTTGCTGTAGAGCAATACGGGGGAGCAGGGGTGACTCAAACGGTTGTGGTGGAGGTGCCTAACGACAAAGTTGGCCTGGTGATCGGAAAGGGCGGTTGTACCATCAAGGAGCTGCAACAGCGCACTGGTTGTAAGATGCAAATCACGCCTGATGCAGCCTGGGCTGGCAAGTCAGATCCAAGACCGATACAGCTGCAAGGAACTGAGCAGCAGATTTATTGGGTGGAGCAGCTGATCGCCGAGAAGATCAACATTCCGATTGAAAACATCCTTCAGACGCAACAGGTCAAGCCTGGCCTACCACCTCCAGCAGATATGGGGCTTGCCCAATACGGGATGCCTCCTCCTTATGGTTGAATCTTGACTTGTTGTTCCTGCTTGTTTCTCACCCTCCTTCCCAGGGGCCCCGACAGCCGACCCACCTGTGGGCGCTTTCCAGACTTTCATCATCAAGGTCCCCAACGACAAGGTTGGGCTGGTGATCGGAAAAGGTGGATGTACTATCAAGGAGATTCAACAGCGATCTGGAGTCAAGATGCAAATCACTCCCGATGCCGCTTGGGCTGGAAGGGCGGAACCCAGACCAGTCCAGGTCCAGGGAACCTCACAGCAGATCTACTGGGCGAAGTATTTGATCGCTGAGAAAGTCAATTTACCGATCGAACAGCTTGAGACAGTCGAGGCACCACCAGGTCGAACAGTGACAGATCCTGTTTGTTTGAATTCATCCACCTTTCGATCTCCTTTCTTTCCTTGTTTCCTTGTTGTGAACGTTGCAATCTTTTGCTGCAAGCCGCTGAATATTTTTTTTTTGCTTTACAGGTAGTTAGGATTCTTTGAATATTGTAAAATGTGAAAGCGGGGAACCCATCGAAGAGCAATGAATCGATTGCTTGATCAAGAAATAAATCTGGATGTTTGCGACCGCTTAGTCGCAAAACCCGAAAGAAGTGGCAGGTTTCTTTAGAATACAATTTCTTTTGATTCACTTGCATTGCTTCTTTTTCTTGATTTTCTCTCTCTTTCGCTTCAAGCACTTGACCTGTTGTTATTTTTTTCATTCAGCTTCATTCACGCGCTATTGTGAGACGGAACAGTATTACCTCTCCTCTTGTGCTTATCATTTGCTTTCAATGGCACCGCTTTGCACTCACATTATGCTATTGGCAAATCGACAGAGGGAGGACATATGACAGCGGAAGTTTTGAAAACAGTCACGTAAGACAATCATCAATTCTCGTGTTTCTCGCTTGCAAAGTCACTTTGGTGCTGTGTTGGAGATCTCTGCTTGTTGGTTTCTCACTGATTGGTTTCACCTGTGACTGCTGTGGACATGCTGTGATACTGAAATATCTTTGCAGCGACGTAGCTCGGCATGCGATCGTGCCTGAGTCAGTTGGACCACCACAGGCAATTGAAAGATGTTGATTTGCAATCTTGTTTCCCAACCATGGCCAACGTCTCAGCAATGACGTTTTTTGTGTTTAGGCTCTTGACGATTAGAAGCAGACAGCCTCTGACTTCATCCGCCTGTCGCTAACACGAACCTTAACAGACAAGCTGAGACTGTGATCAGCTTGATTGACATGTCGGGTGGTGAATGAGGGTGTGGAGATCGGGAGGGCTAGTTGAGGAGGGCAGTCAAGAACGAGTTTTCCTCTCTTGTCTCTTCGGCTTTCAGTCTCTGAGATTAAACACTCGATGCGCTTGCAGCCGTTAAATCTCGTCAGGCGAGGCGGAGGCGCAGGAATGTCATGTCGTTGTCCACGGTTTGAGGAGGTGCAGGTCCGAAGAGGAATCGGGTGAGAGTCTTGGCGTCGATCTTGTACACGTTGAAGGCATAGGATGGCTAGCAGGGTAAGAGGGGGAGGGGGAAAAAATCAGGAGCTACCTGGGCATGCGGCTTCATCTCTCGGAAGAAGGAGCACAACCTAGCGAGCCCTGGAAGCAGGTCAGGAGCTGCAGGAGCAGGAGCAGGAGATGACGAAATCCGTCGATCCAGGAGAGCATCTTAGGCATGTCGTGGAGGACCTGAACCTGCTCCTGCCGTCACCTCGGACTAGACTTCCTCGTGCTTGCCTGCCCCGTCACGAGCTGCGTCCGAAGATGCTCCGAGACGGTGAGCAGCCGGATGAGAAACCTCGCCTGCCTCCTGCGACATGTTGGGTGGCGCCGACAGCGGCATGGTTGGACCTGTAGACGAGCTCGTAGTGCGCGTTCCAGTTGCCAGGCGCGTGACTGTTGTAGACGGGCTGGAGCATGCTGGCGCCAATGCAGAAGTAGCCGGGGAAGAGAAGGACATTGACCTCCTGCGAGAGGGAGGAGGAGGAGGAGGAAGAGGGGGAGGAGGAGGAGGAGGAGGGTCACGCAGACAGGACCGCGGGAGGGCGAGGTGGCAGACAGCAGGTGGTGGAAGGGTGAGGAGGGGGGAGGAGGAGAAGTCAGGGAGTAAAGATAGAAGAGCGAGGACGATGCCTGTATGTGCCTTGGCCGTGACACCCCCGAGACCGAACTGCGAGGGAGGATGAGGAGGGAGAGGGGGAGGAAACGACTGCAAACCTATGCAAGTGATAGACAGAGAAGTTTGAGTTGCTGCTGATGCCATGGCTCGGGGGGTTTCCTAAGACTTTGTGAGAAATGCTGCGATTGACGAGGGCAGGAGCAGAGGGAGGAGGTGGAAAGGGAGATGGAGGAGACAAATCGAAGGAGAGCGAGGAGGAAGAGAGAAGAGTAGGAGAAGAGATACAGGAGGAGGTGGAGAGGTGAAACTGCAGAGCGAATAGGAGCAGGAGGAGTGAGCAGAGGCGGGAGGGAAAGGTGCATACCAAGACCGAAGTAGGAGACGTAGAAGACTGGTCTTTGTTCGCTTGTTGCGTTCGAGCGGATCCTTTCCGTCTCCTCCGTCATGAAAGTCTTGAGAGCTGGGAGACCCTGGAGGAGCAGGGGGTGAGCTGGAGTAGTCACGTGCTCTAGAGCTCTACCTGCCCCCAGTCAAGGGAGCTGTCGACGAGGTGGCCGAACCCCAGCTGGGGACCTCCAGCGAGGCGGTTGAAGAAGGGGATGAAGTAGGGGAAGGAGCTTAGGACCTCTGCTGATACCGCCATGGTCGCAGCTACGATGGAGAGGAGGAGGAGGAGGAGGAGCGAGCGAGGAGCCGAGGCGGAGTCCCATCCTCGAAGCAACTTACCGCAGAGGCCGCAAAGGATGTAGAGGGGAGGGTACACAGGGAGCATGTGCCTGTGCCCGATGTTGAGGTTCTGGTTGACGGCGACGAGGGAGTAGATGAAGATCAGAACGAGAAGTGGGGTCATGCGCCGCAGGAACCGACGGAGGTCTCCTCCTGGCGACGACAGGATGAGCATGCAGACGGCGAGGGAGAGGAGGAGGAAGACTCCACTGGGAGTCTTGACGAGCATGGCGTACGGAAAGAAGAAGCGCCAGCCCGCTGTGCCATGCTCCCCTGCGAGGAAGCAAGCTCGAGCGTTGGTGCTGCAACAAATTGTGAGTAGAGATGTACGAGGGCGAGAGCGAGAAAGAGCAGGAGCAGGAGCAGGAGCAGGAGCAGGAGACGAGCGACGCTTGCCTGAGGAACGCGTAGCTCATGCCGTATAGCAGAGCTTCAGGAAGGAGCTTGTGCTTCTTCGCGAGCTGGACCAGCAGTTGCGGAATTCCTTCCAGCTTGCCGTGCTGACTGCCGAGACCTGCGTCCCAGTTGCTCTTCCACTGCCGACACTCGAGGTGATTGAAGGCGGAAAAGCGGAAGCCATAGCAGCCCCAGACAGCAAGAAAGGAGCAGGCGACTGCGACGGCTACAGCGAGGAGGAGGAGGAGGAGGCGACTGAGGATCTTTCTGCTGCACAAGGCCGGGAGCTTGAGAAGGAGGAGGAGAAGGGCGATGGGAGCCATGATCACCCCGCTGTGCTTCGCGACAATGACAGACCCCACGCTGCATCCTGCGACGAGAGCCCATGCGAGCGATCGCCACGCCGAGGCCTCTCCTGCTTGCTTGTCGGCGGCACCAGGAGCGATGCAGTCGAGCATGCGGGAGACGCTGAGGGAGGCGAGGAGGGCGGTGAAGGTGAAGGCTCCGTCAGAGGTCACGAGGGCTCCATGCGCCAGGAGGGTCGGGCAGAAAGCAGTCAGGAGGGTTGAGAGGAGAGCACAAGCAGCGTCTCCCTCGTACACCTGCCAGGCTGCCGCGTGCGCGAGCAAGACCGTACCGAACGAGAACAGAGCGACGCCTGCACGTCCGTAGAGGAGGACGCGAGAGGGCTCGTTGCCTGCATGGTAGAGGGTCTGGTACCCGATCTCCCACCCGTCGCTGTGCAGCCATGCTTGCCCCGTGTACACACTCGGGTCCGACACTTCAGCCATGCGCACACCTCCTGCCGCCATGGCTACCCCAGCCACCATCTGTGGCAGGGCGCCGTTCTCGGGGTTGAGACGGAAGTCTCGGTATGTCACCATGCTCATCCCACCGGCAATGTGCGCGATCTGCCATGCATGTCAGCCTCGCAGCTGCTCCTCTCTACCCCTCCCCTCCTCCTCCTCCTTCCCACTCTTCCTCCTCTCACCTCGTCGAATGTGGCAGCGTTGTGAACCGAGGCAGAGAGGGCGAGCCAGTAGTACAGAGCAGCGAGGAGGAGCGCAGCTGACCAGGAGGCCATGGCGGCGGCTGAGGGAACAGACGGCATGGAGAGGCAGACTTTGATTCCTCAGGTCACATTCTAAGAACTCAGTCAGCAAGATGATGGAGGATCGGATGATGCGGTCAAGTTACTCCAGCTCTTTCCGCTCTGTCCTCCTCCACTTCCCCTCTCCCTTCCCCTCTCCTTCCCCTCTCCTTCCCCTCTCCTTCCCCCCTCCTTCCCCTCCCCTTCCCCCCTCCTTCCCCTCTCCTCCTCCATGCCTGCACCTCGTCATTTTTGTCTCCCCGACCCGCATCTTATTAGGATTTTTTGTCAAGGGTGGCGCAATGGTGGCAGGGGGGAGGGCGGGGGGAGGGCGGGGGGTCGCAGGTAGGGAGGGAGAGGAGAGATGATGGAGGAAGGGAGATGGAAGAAGAAAGATGGAGGAAGGAGGAGGGCAGCGAGGCAGTTTCGTAGGGAGCAAGAAGGATTGGGGAGGAGGAGAGTAGCAGGCAGGAGCAGGAGAAGGAGAATCGCTCAGCAAGTGATCGTTCATGTTTGATTTTAATCGTGTCCCTTGCATCATGCAAAGCCCTTGACCGCGCTGTCGCTCTTGGCCATGCTCTCCTTCCATCGGTACTGCAGGACCAGCTCGTCCGGGTTCTTCGCCACGTACTTGCGGATCGTCATCAGGTTCATGTCCAGCGGCACGATGCGCTCGTTGCAGACGAGCTCCAGATAGTCGAAGGGCTCACGCACGTCCGGCCTGCCAGCGAAGATGAGCAGCGAGCAAGGAGCGAACGAGAAGCGAGCAAGGAGCGAACCAGGAGCGGGCAAGGGGAACCAGGAGCGAGCAAGGGGAACCAGGAGCGAGCAAAGGAACGAGCAAGGAGCAAGCAAGGAGCAGGTTTCTCCTCACCTCTTGAGCTTCGCGGGGATCTGAGTGTCGAGTTGCAGCTTCGTCATGGCGTAGTGGAGGACCTTCCTCGCCCTCAGGATCTGCGGGGCATTCAACTTTCCCTGCTGCATCTGCCGGATGTCGCAGTCGGGGTGCGCGGTGAGGTAGAATCCAACCTTGGGAGACTCTCTGCGAAAGGGTAAGAGAAGATGTCGAGATAAGGGTAAGAGAAGATGTCGAGATAAGGGTAAGAGAAGATGTCGAGATAAGGGTAAGAGAAGATGTCGAGATAAGGGTAAGAGAAGATGTCGAGATAAGGGTAAGAGAAGATGTCGAGATAAGGGTAAGAGAAGATGTCGAGATAAGGGTAAGAGAAGATGTCGAGATAAGGGTAAGAGAAGATGTCGAGATAAGGGTAAGAGAAGATGTCGAGATAAGGGTAAGAGACGATGTCGAGATAAGGGTAAGAGAGGGTAAGAGAAGATGTAGAGATAAGGGTAAGGGAAGATGTCGAGATAAGGGTAAGAGAAGATGTCGAGATAAGGGTAAGAGAAGATGTAGCGAACAAGGAGGCTCACCCAACTCGCTCCCCCTTGTCGTTGTGCGGTGCATCTCGCTCCAGGCTCTGCACCAGCCACTCGGGCAGGATGTCAACCGGCTCGCTGCCGTCCCACTCGAAAACTCTCCGGCAGATCAGCGGCTTCGTGCCTGAGTCCTCGCTGATGATGACTTTGATCTTGTCCGAGATGGTGTAGTCCAGACTCTCATCGATCTCCGTGTGGGAAGCCCCTTCATCCCCATCCTGCTGCCTCATCGGCGACCTGTCTGCTCAGGGCAACTCAGGGCCGTCAAGCTTGCAGTCGCATGCTCACCTTGAGGTCTGACCCTGCGACCCTGCAACCAGCGCTTGAGGAGCGAACGTAAAATTCGGAACCCGACGTTCATCTTAGTTTCTTCTAACTCCGGAGTGTGCGGAAATCCGGCATCGTTGGCATAGAGTTCCGCAGAAAATACTTGAGGAAAATCCAGATTGACAGTCAACGACCCGAGTTTGCAATCTACAGTGCACCAGGCAGGCACAAGCAATTCCTTCTCGAGCGATTTCCGAGTCTCTCGGAAGTCGACTTTCCCATATTCCTGTATCTTCTGGGCCTTGGTCACATCCCATAGGGCAACATCCCCTGCTGTATCCTCTGTCAAGACGCATCGACGGTTCTCCAAGAAGTCGTGCTTGACGATCGCAGGGAGGCCCTTGATGACATGTGTAGGGTTCGCCAGCAGAGGAACCAGATTCTCATCTGAGCAAGAGGTTCATGTCTCGCAACATCCCACAGAAACTCTTACCTGGAGCTTCTTGGCCCACACTTGATGATCCGATCGAGCGACGTGGGCCGACGATAGTGATGGAATGAACAGAGGGCTTGGACCGCGTGCTCCGGCTCGCTCGCTCGCGCACCAGGAGTGGCTCGACATCCAAAAATTGCAAGTCTGCACTCACAGTTGACACCCACAGGGAGCGAGCTGGACTCAACAGCAACTTGGTGACTGGATCTGCTGCTTTATGCAGCAAGGTGCTGTCCAAAGTTCGAAGATCCGTGCAGAATATATTACAATCCTTCCCACCAGAATACAGATTCAGGTTTTGAGGATCCAGCGCAATCGACCAGACGGAATCTGTGTGAATGGCGATTGACTGGATGCATCGTTGTTGCCCGATGTCCCATATCTTTATTGTTGCGTCGCTACTCCCTGTACGAACGTCAGTCAGGGCTGTAAAATCATGCATCCTTCTCTCACCCGAGATGCACTTTGTACCGTCCTCACTCAGCAGGATGCAACGGATGTTGTCAGTGTGTCCTTTTAGGCGACCCGTTCGCTCTCCTGTTCTCGGATCCCATAAACGAATAAGACCAATCGCATGTGTCGACACTCGCTCAGTGGAGCCGGACACCACCAGCTTTCCATCATTGTTTGTTGCGATACAATACACAGAGTCCTTATGCCCTTCACACCTCCTGAATTGTGAATCTGCGAACAGGAATAACTCAAACAACCAGTCCCAGGAATCTCAACAAGTTTAGAACATGACCAACGACATCCATGAGTGAATAGAAAACGTGTGGTGAACGTTCAAACAAATAACATCATAGCATTCAAGGTAACATACCTGGCATTTGTGCAACAGGCTTCTGGAGTGCAACAGTATCCCAAATATAAACATCTCGATCCAATCCCGCTGACGCCAAAAATTGTGCATTTCTTGCATACGCCAAGGCCTTTACATAATCACAGTGCTCTTTCAAAGTCGCAGTACATGTTTCATTTGCAATGTTCCAAAATTTGATTGTAGTGTCGGAGCTGGCAAGCAAGTCACAACAGGAACCGATTTTCATGAAGAAACAACCTTGCTGTCACTAGCGTCGCTTCATCCGACATAACCACCACATCGTTGACCCAGTCTGTGTGCCCGTCATATGTTCGTTCGCAAACAGCTTTCGGATTCGCTGTGTTCCAACACCTAGTCGTCGCATCCCTTGAGCAGAAACGGTAAGATCATGCACAGCCTTCTTGAAGATGGGTACCTGCCCGCCGAGAATAACAGATCTCCGCGCCGAGAAAGTGCAATGGAATTTATTCCTGACCGATGTCTGGAAAAATAAAAGTAATCAACGACCTTCCCACGAAACGAAATCATTCCAGGTTCAACGCAGCATGCAATCAATACAAGGCTGCAGAGAGGGAGCAGACAGCATTTGTCATTAAGTACCTTCCTTCATCTGACGCCCGAATTACATACGATACTCTACGATGCTTCTTTCGGTTCAGAGTGGTGCCAAGCATATCTCAAAAAAAATTCTCTTTCATTCAATTTCGGCGTTTCGCTGAACACATGAGAGTGAATGTCTTGAACAAGCAAATCAAGCGATGTCACCTCAATCAAGCCACGAGCTTTTCAAATGTGCATTTGAGAGATGTTTTGAGACTGCTCACACAAGGAACCAAACAGCAGCCAGTCTCAGATGCTCTTCCACCTGCTGAAGTTCGATCAGGAAATCAGTCCGATGTTGCCACGAAATGAAAATATCAATATTTGCTGTTTCCAAACGTTATTCATAGTTGTTGAAGAATGCATGCATGTGCAAATTAACAGAAATCGAACACAATCGCAACGCTGAAACGTGTCAGGAGAGCGCAAAGTTCACATTAATTCATCAGCACAAACTACATCGTGGACATAAACAAATCCATCTACTTTGCAGACATTTTGTGCAACACACCAATACTGAAGAACAGAAGAGAATGGTAAGGCGGAGGAAACAGAGAGCTCATTCAGAAACATGTCAAGTATGTGTATGTTATACTTGTGTTCGACATGCATTAGATACGTTCAGCTTGCACAGTTGCTGGGCTCAAAATCGTGCAATTCCTCAGAACAAGAAAGAACTCCAAGGAAGTGTTCGACAAAGTAGAGACATCACTCAATCTGCAGGCGAGCCAAGATATGCATAAGGGAGAGGCAAACAACCGAACGATATGTGAAATAGTTTCAACAACAGGTCAGAGCGGTGGTTGAATGGCAGCACAGGTGGAAGCTATAAAGGTGTTGCTGCGAGGGGAGAGGGCAACGGTAAAGGATTTAGGAATGACAATGAGCAGATGGTGCAGAAAAATCAGAAGAAGATGTTGGATGGTATATAACAACGTTCATGGCATGAATCAGATGCGAAATCTTCAGGCTGCATGTTTCAGTCCTCCCTGCCCCCTCCGCTGCCGCCGCCATCGCCCCACCAATACCACACACTTGTGTTATAGTCAATATGAGAGCACCTCATATAAACACTACCCCTAATATTGAGATGTTTTATGTGGGTGGTTGACCGAGGAACATTGACTACAGAAACTTATCCGGTTGCTATAGTGAGTGTAGGTCCTAGGAACCATGTATAGGATTGTGTCTTAGGAGGGCTACAGAGGTTTGTTGTCATGGCAACAATGTAGGCAAACTACATGTTGGGGTCCTAGGAACTGCTGTAGGAGCCTTGCAACGTTGCAACCTGCAACACATACTTAACGGTTTAAAACGTACATAACGGATGCAACACAAATCTGGGCGGGCCATCAGCCCGGGTGCCGCTCGAGACTGAACCCTTTGGTGGTTTGAATCGATTTAGACAATGGGGGGGCCGGTCGGAGCGCGGACTGGCATCCCGTGCAGGGGATGGCGAAGGGAGAGGAGGAGAATGAAGGAGGAGAGAGGGGGGAGGGAGGAGAGGGGGGAGATTGGGAAGTGAGCAACTGTAAGTATGAGGAGAATGCTAGAGCACGAGAAGGAGAAACTCGAGGTGAGGAGGCAGAGGAGAGGATCATGGTGAGGAGCAAACCTAAAGCAGGGGATATCGGAGATGGGGATAGCAGGGCATCACAGAGACAAAGCTGAGATGAGGAGTCCCATTGAAGGGTGCCATGGCCATTTATGAAGTAAGAAAGGTGGTCGGTGGCACTCTAGTCACATTCACAGACCAAGTGTGGCCATAGCAGATGTTTCGTTGGGATTCGTGCCTCGCTAACGCTTTCGATAACAGTTTTGAATTCTCAAACATTCGAGAAAGACCATGACAGCATCGGATACTCCAAGTGGGGACATTTTGACAGAAACGTCGAATGGCAGCTCAGTCGAGAATACAACGGAGGATGAATCTGTGAAGCAGACCGACGGAGATAGGAAGAGGAAGATGGATGAAACCGAGGTAGTCATGTGACAGCGCAAGGAGGTTTCTGTCTCTTGACATACTGGTACAGATCAGCGGAGGCAATCACGTCGATGATTGTGTTTCACCCAGCAAGATGCAGAAATCTCAATTTGTCTGTCTACCATTTTCAGAGTTCAATGTTCAGAACAACTTTAGCGAGGACATGCAAGTGTTGAAGTCTATGTGGTTCAGCAAGATTTCGGGGTCGGCTCACCAAGACATTCTTGAATCTTTCTACTCCCCTCAGGTAGCGAAGAAGGCCCCTCCTTATGCTGTCCCTGAGTTCAAACCGACAGGCTAAGCTCTACGATGGGTATCGCTCCAGAATGCTCCATGCAAGGCCTCCGATGATGAAGAACCTTTCGGTCGACAGAGATCGTAAGGGAAAGGTGGCGATCTGAATACCTGGAATGTCCATATTTTTTTAATCCTGGTCTAACAGATTGTATGGGTTGATCTTGGGGGCGGGACTGGGTCTTCTGTCGAGTACATGTCCAATGCGCTAGATGAAGGCTGGTTCTCCAGCGTCGTTGTCCTAGATCTCTGTCCTTCTTTGCACAAGGTCCCTGCTTTCTTTCCTTTCTTTCTGCCCTATTTCTAGCAAATCTGTTGAGCGTAACGATCGTCACATGGTCAAAACAAATTTAATGTGTGAGCAGATTGCTGAGGAAAGGGCAAAGAAATGGCCGGGAATCGTCAAAGCTGTCCTTGGGGATGCGTGCAACCAGAACGAAGGTGAAGGATGCTGCAAGGGTGGTACAGTTTAGTCGCTGATTGATGAGCAGAGGGTCTTCCACCAGCTGGATCGTGTGACCTTGTGACTTTCAGCTATTCTCTGGTCATGATACCTGATTGGAAGGTGTGAGGAATAACGTCTTGTGCTTGAGAGTTGATTGATGTCAGGGTGCAATCGCCAATGCACTCCGCTTGCTCCGTCCTGGTGAGTTTTCTGTCGCCAGTTTTCTTCGATGTGCGAGCTCTGACCAGCAGGCTTCCTCTGGCAGGGGGTAGATTGTGCGTTTGTGACTTCACCGTCCTGCCGCAGAAAGGACAGTGGACAGTGACACAGGTTTGTATGCTCCTGAATGTTCATGGAGTCTGACATGATCTTGTCAATGAAGGAAATGTGGAAACGGATCTTCGCCAGGGATCACGTCCACCTCAGTGACGAGCATCTGAAATATCTAAAGGTCCAACCCCTTCAAAAAAAAATCATCGACGCAACTAACCCCTTTGTTACTAGAGCGTTACAGAGCCAGAGAAGGAAGACTGTGGCTTTGGCTCCTTTCCTTACGTTCCCCTACTCAAGGTTGTTGCCTGACCGCTGACAAGCTGCGACTGATAATCATGGCAGGCGGGATGGTACTGGTATGTTGGCAAGAAACCAGAGGACGCTGATGTAAACCCGACGGGCCAGTGAAGGAGTGGATCAGATCAAGTCAGACTGCCGAGCGCCGCGCAATTGTTTTAAAAGCCTTTCATGGAATGTATTAATGAATTAGGGAAGCATTTCCCTCAAAAATTCTTGTGTGACTTTGATCAGGAGACACTGCACTCTTGCTTCTGATTCTTCCACCCACCTCCTTTCCGTACTACTGAAGAAGAAGAACAGAATTGCAGCCGCCGAAGTCTACAAGGAGGAAGATTGGAAAATTAGGAGCGGGTTTGAAATTGAATATATTGCATGACACAGAAAGAATGCTTCTGAGTTCAGGAACATAAGCGACCATTTCCGATCCTGTCCTGAAACACATGAATGTCAGAATTTGACACCTCCTTGCCTTCTTGCCTTGTCCATGGCTTCTTCGATAGCTTGTCTCGCAGCTTGGCTGTTAATTTGGCTGGGTGATCAGTCAGCCTCTCCTCTCCTGTCAGCCTCTCAGTAGCTCAGACCTGCGGACCAGTTGGTCGACGATCAGACCCCCCTCATCCTCCTCTGAGCCCTCAAGCGCGCTCGTGCGAGCTCTCGGCCGTCGCACTTCGATAGACAGAGATGTTCCCTCCTCTCCCTTGAGCAGCGCCGACACCTACGTGCATGTCACGTTGTCCCCCCGAGAGGGCAGCAGGCGTGCCTTCAAGCTTGGTTGCCTGTAGACATATCGCTTGTTGATGCGGATCAAAATATCCCCGACCCTCAGCTTCGAACGCTCCGCGGGACTCCCCCGACAAATGCCTGCGATGACTGCAAGGCAAGTGAGGGGTAAGAAGCGAAGTCAATCAGCAGTTCACATAAGACTCCATCCTTCCTTGCTCCAAGCACAATGCCGACTCCAGCCTTCACGCTGATGTCCTGAAGGCGTCTCACTATCGTGCTTCAAAGGTCTGACTACTTCACGTTAGGAATGGGGGGCACAGTCGACTTGGAGATATTGCTGCAACATCCTAGTTGAACGCTCACGACAAGTGAAGTGTGGGAGGCGCAAGCACACCTATCAGACTGTTGCCTCCTGCTTCCTGTTCTTTCGTGTTGGCACCGCCCATGGGTGATTAATAGTGCATCTTGGTCGTAGGGCTTGCGAGAAAAGTCACGGTCAGAGTTTTCATCATGAGAATGTGGAACGATCAGCTATGTGACTCAGTGATGCAAGGAGTTGGTGTGTCCTGCTACTTCTAGCAGTACTACTAGTGTCATGCCACCCATCCATCGTACACTAACACTAGAGGTTGCAGCCGCATGGGCAAGGGCGGCAGCTTGAGCGGCCACCTGTGCCACTGGCCGAGTCTTTGCACAACGGAAACATCAAACTTTATTTCATACTGCCCGGGCGGGCCCGGGCGGCTCCAGCCGCCTCCGCTGCCAATCGGATCGGAGGGGCCAGGCGGCGCGGCGTCGCGCATGGAGTCCGGTCCGAGAGGCACGGTCCTCGCACTTCTTTACTCAAAGTTAGTTAAAAAGCAGTACGAGGACAATCAGGAGAGTCGAGGAGGCTTGACCCTAACTTAACTGATACCTTCACTTAACTGCGCGCGGGACAATCCCCCCGCGCCCGCCGCGCGCGCACAGTACGGCCGGCGCGGCGGGCCCGTGCTGACTCAGTGAGCCGGACTCCGGTCAAACGTGTTCCGAAGCCTTCAGTCGCGGGGCGGCAGACTCCGAGTCCGACGGTCCGACGGGATTATTCACCCCACCCCCACCTCCGACACAGAATATTACCCCACCCCTGATAGCTCGCTAGTTTGCATCCCACTTTATGGCGTCGTTGCGAAGGGGCGCATGGTGCGGCATACGATCGCATGCAGCAGCGAAGTCTCATCCATCCTCCTCTCCTATCTGCATCCCTTGATCATTCTCCTCCTCCTCTACCTCCTGTGCCAGCATCAATGCTCGCTCGCTTACCTCGAGCTATGAAGAATGACATCGTTGTTTCCAGGATGTTGACATTTTTGACGCATGACCGAAAGTTCAGCGCTGCAGGCACGTGAGCCAAGTACCCCAAGTATCCCGCAACAGACAGCCAGGCAGCCAAACTGACAAGCAAGCCATGAGCCTCGTCGGAGTTGGACTTGGACTGACATCAACTGAGAGTGGACTGGAAGTCACCGAAATCCTGGAAGATGGACCAGTAGACAGGACGGGCAAGGTCAGGATCGGAGACATTCTGAAGAAGGTGGACGGCAATGTCTGTGGCAACACTGTCAAGTCCGTGAAGCATCTGCTCACGGGGCCCGCGGGGAGCTCGGTGACTCTGACGTTTCTACGACATGACATTCTCGGCATGCCTGATGCTGTGTCCATCTGCGTGAAGAGGGGGATCCCACAGATCCCCACAGGTCGGAGCTCGAAGCAGCAGTCCGGGAGGCAGGATCAGGAACGACCATCTCCCTTCTCCTCCTTCGGATTCTCCTTCTTCAACTTTGGAGGGTCCGACGACAACGATAGAGAGAACACCGACAGCAACCTCATGACAGGGTGGCAGCAAGGACACGACTGGTGGCTGGCAGGAGACGAGCAGAGTCCTTCTGCAGAGTACGCGCCTGACTGCACTCCTTATGGACTTGAATCTCCATTGAGCGATGAAGAAGGGATGCAGAGCCGTTCCCAATCTGAGCGATTTCTTCCTCACGGAATCGAAAATCCCATGCACAAAGACGCTGTGAAAGTCTGGACTAAGGCTCATGATGACGATGGAGATGAGTTTGCTGCACCAATCAGGCAGGAGAAGTTGGACTTTTCCAGAGATTTGTCTAGTCACAAACTCGTCGAGAATGCAACAGAACAGGAGCTTCGCCTGCTGCGGGCAGAGAGAAAGCAAGACAACTCGCGGATCATTATGCTGCTCACTGAGAGAGATGAGCTGAAGGAAAAGATCAGCATCACTGAAGCGGTGACTTCTCTCTTGCTCCTGCTTGTCTCTAACACGACCTCATCGCAGAAACTCCGACAAGAGCAAGAGAAAGTGACGCAAGTTGAAAAGGACATGAAGAGGAAGACAGAGACGGAAGCATCCCTCCTACTGAGAGAAGTTCAGGATGCCTACGTGACGCTTGTTTCCTCGAGGCAAGCATCAGCCAACCTGGACCCTGAGTTCGCTCAAGTCGGGAGCAACAGCGAAAGACTCTTTTGCATGGTCAAGGCAATGATTCAGGAGGCCCAATCGCGTCAAGAGGAAGAGAAGAGGATGGAAAAGGATCTCAAGGTAGTACAGATGGCTGCATGACAGCCGCACCCCCTCCTCCTTGACGGCCGTTGCAGGCTGCCAAAGAGGAGATTGAAGGCCTCTCAGCCAAGATTTCGCTCTTGCAGATGCAGAAAGATGTAAGATGTCAATATTGCTTCCGGCTGTTCATTTCAGCCTCAGGAGGATCATCGTCAGATGTCGGCCATCCGCGAAGAGAGAGAAAATATGAGAAGGTGATGTTGTTGACTTGAACGGGTTCCGATCTTTTGACTTGAACCATCCAAGTGATCTCGCTAAAGTGAGAAAAGAGCTGGACATGTCGCTGCAAGAGTTGCTGAACGCCTATCAAGTACGTTCAGTGGGCGCTCACCTTCCCTCCCTCCCTCTCCCTCTCCCTCTCCCTCTCCCTCTCCCTCTCCCTCTCCCTCTCCCTCTCCCTCTCCCTCTCCCTCTCCCTCTCCCTCTCCCTCTCCCTCTCCCTCTCCCTCTCCCTCTCTGCGAGGAACAACCATCACGTCTTCTGGCGTCTGCAACGCATGCTCAGGTGTGAGGGTGTGAGGCCGTCCTAGGAGCG